>NC_087212.1:82735893-82785893 GCF_015104395.2 Macrobrachium nipponense | reverse complement strand
TCTGTGGTCATTCATTTGTTTATAAACATTAGTCCAAGCTCTCCCGCTTGAGACATACCCCGACCTATTATTCAAACACGGCCTACGTGGATGCTGTAGCGTGTCTTCATTTGATTTGTGTGTTCGTATGAAACTATGTCATTGTATGTGTGTTCATATGTTCGAACTACTGTCTGTTCCTTCATAACTTGTAACAGAGATGGTAGACAGGCAGAACAGAGTTAGCTATCGTCATTAGAAGACCTGTACCTCTTTACCTAAGCTTTATCATGTAGAGGAATAGGATTAGCCATTATCATTGGCAGAATCGATCAAGCTATCGTCATAGAAGACTTGTACGATCATACCTGATCTTCATCATGTAAAACTTCAGAAGAATAGACTATTTTTATACCTTGTGTTTTCTACAAGAACCTCACCGAACCATGAGTTCAACACATCGTCGTAAAAAATAATACCGACTTCGTAAGTGATCTACAAAACCCCAGACACTCCATTGAAGATGGAAGTGCAATACCAACCGACTTAGCGTATAGATTATCGCTAGTCTAACATTACCTCATAGGGCGCCTTATCATACAAGGCACAAGCCCTAATATTGGTGGCCAGCGGACCAGAAGAACTCTACAACGTCTACGAAGAAAAAACAGAATAATAAATCATGTATCATAAGAAGTCAACGACGACGAAAGCAGCAGATTCTTCAAGCAACCTAGTATCATCATTAGTGAGCGACTTCAGAAAACAACAAGATTCGTCAAGCAACTTAGTATCATCGTTAGTGAATAACTTCAAGAAACAAACCGACGTGTCCTTTTCCTCATACGGCAACGGAAGCTTCGTCTCTCATTAGAATCATTCAAGAAAACATCGTTAGTGAGCGTTTCCGGCACTGCAAGAAACAAACCGAACGCGTCCTGCAGCATCGGATTTTCAAGGGCTCGAATCATCGAAACAACGGCGCACGGGGGAAACTGAAGCCAAACCAGGTCGTCCGCTAAATAGAGAAGGAGGACCAAGGCCGTGTGTCGTTATCGGAACACCGTGACTTCCCACAAAAGCAAGCTAAGTACAATTTTTATTCATTTGGAGTAACTTTGAGTGTTTCCTTTGCAGGTCGAATTTCGTTATTCCTGTGGCTGAAGTTACGAGACATTCTTAATCTTACTTTTTTACAGAAATTATCTACATCATTGAGATTTCGCTACTGCGAGTTTTTATCTTTGAGTGTCTGTCTCCAGAAGTTCTACTGAAATACATAATCATATACTATGTTAATTTTATCATTTTGGGTGATTATTAATCCCTTACGTAACAAATCATATTAAACAGTGAATATGCGTTTACGCAGTGGACGTCTGTATTTATACAGATGCATGGATAGGGTCGTTAAGCACCGTAGTGATTAGAAAACACACAAAAAACAAGTGGAACACCCGTACAAATCTATATAAATTAGAGGTAACACTATTTCGGGTCATGACATAAATGCTCCTTTGCAAGTCCCGATCGCAGTTTTAGCCTTGAGTTTTTTTGGAGTTATATAAAATATCGAACCTCAATGACTCAACTTAACTTTAAAAATACGGCTGGATTGCAAGGAATAACAGTCTGTAAAAAAACTTTCATCAGGCTAAATGCGCTGACCAGGATCCCTCACTATTTCAAATTTTAGCAAAGAATGAAGTACAAACAGTTAAATTGTATTGCAGTAGTGATAACTTGTCTTATTAGTAATCGCTCAGTTCCTAATAGTTCGTCATTCATGCTGTATACGTAACCAGCAACATAATGCTAAAACACACAATACCCGTTGCCGATGGTAATAAAGAGAAGGATCCTAATTATTACAAAAGAAATAGAAACAGTAGCCCCCCCCCCTTTCAGAATCAAACAAGCAAACTCGGTTACTGTGTCACCTAGTCAAGCGGTCAGGTTAGTCAAAAAACTGCCGAAGTTTTCAAAAAGCGAAGCAAATTCCACACAATAAGCGACTCTAGCAGAGTGGGGAAAGCGATGTTGGTTCATACATACCGATATCTTTTTGAATTAAAAAGGATTTTTCCTATGAAACACACGACCGTATAAAGTAATCAGAGCAGGTTTTCGTTTTTTTAATACATAAGTTATTATGAGTACTGGTGGATTAAGCCCAACTGTACGCGCCGTAAAAATTAGAATATCTTGTTTTATTTCTTTAATACACGTAATATCTTGTATTTACGGACTCACCGTCTGTTGTTCGAACTTCCCTAATGAGAAGTCCGGATAAGCGAGCGCTTACAGATACCTCTATAGTTATAAAAAACATTGATCTGTATGTAGTGTAATTGTAAGATCCATCTAGGGGTATACAAATATTATCTTACTCCTGCAAAATAAGGCGTGTTTATCAAAGGAAAATCCTATAAACCTTCAAACATATTAAAATCCGTTTGAACAAAAATGAGACAGTTAATCAAATAATAACTTATATAAAGGAACTATACATTTGTCTCATAAATCGTAACATTGTTCAAATGACCCAACAGAATTCTCCCACAACCGCAGTCGTACTTTGCACGCAAAAATCTCGAGAAGCATGCACCCTCGAATGTCTTAGAGTGCGTGTAAAAAGACTTTGCTGGGAAACAAATGAAATTTTTAATCCTTCCCGCACACCTCTGAAATATAAACGATTTCCGCGAACAAAGTCCTAAAAGTATACATATCGTGGATACGGAAGTTATAAATATCGCATTTTTTATTGTTGCTAATTTTTAATCACGCCCAACCAGTAGTGGATGAATCTCTCTGATAATCTATCTAAAGTAATATCCGTAAAGTCATTCAAGCAGAGGTGATTCAGCAGAATTTTTTTTTATCTTTTACCTGAATACCAGGAAGTTTCTCCACTGGCGAGTGATCTCTGGAAAAAACGGATGTAATTTAACACAAAACACGGTCTAAGGACAAACATAAAGCTATTTACGTACCTTCGTATAGATTCTCAATGAAATTTCAAAATAGAGATAAATGACGAAGTTGAAAAAATGTTAGTAATAGGAGTCATTAGGAAATCAAATAGCCCATATAATTTTCCCTCAAACGTCATGCCATAAAAGATCAGACTTGGCGTATCTGCGCAGATTACTGTCGCTTAAACAATTAACGACTTCCGATAGTTTTCCAGTGCGATGTACCGACGACATCTTATCTCTGTTAGGTTAGAATAATTTTTTTTCACCAACTTGGACTTACTTAAAGGCTTTTACCTGATACCATTACCTAAGTGATTGTACCTCATATACCGTTTTCAGCACACTCAGGGGACATTATCAATTTTTACGTATGCCTCCGGCTTACGTTGCGCCCCAAATTACAATATAGTGTTGGAGACTTTTAGGGGATAAACCTACATGCCTATATGGATGATCTTGTAATCTTTTCTAATACCTTAGAAGTACATTCACATAAAGTAGAGCTAGTGCTACAGAGACAAAGACAAATAATCTCAGAGTAAAATATCTAAATGTGAGTTTTTAAAAACCGAACATGTTTATCTAGGTTTTATGTGTCTGGTCAAGGTCTTAAAAGTAGTCCATGGTAAGGTGTCGGCTATTCATAACTTTCCGGTACTTATTAACGTAAAAGGGGGATACAGCACTTTTGCGCTGTAGTGGGTATACAATCGTATGTAAATATGTAACTCTTCAATGATGACAGCTCCTTTAACAGATCTTACGAAGAAGAGCGTAGATTTATTATGGTCTGAAAAGCATCAACAGGCGTTCGATATCTTAAAAGCGGAAAATGCAGCTACCTAACTTAAAAATCCCTGATTTAAAATAAGGAATTTTTTTTTATTGCAAGACGCCTCAGACCAAGGGGTAAGAGGGTATTACTTCAGTAATATGATAAACAGTTCTTCCCTATAGCTTTTTATTCACGTAAACTAAAAGCCCTCTGAAAGTAAATATGCAGTAATAGGCAAGGAAGGGCTAGGTATCTTTAACTCAGTACATTAAGTTCATAATCTATGGCTATCCTGATAAAGTCCTTATGAACATGAGTCCTTTACCGAGTTTTTCAAAGGCTTTAATCACAGTCCAAAAGAACTCGGTGACAAAATGATCATTCAGGTCTTTGGAGCCAAGTTAAGATATCTACCTGGGAAAGCAATTATCATAGCTGACGCATTATCCCGCAATCCCGCACCATACAGCAAAGAACCATTAATTGGACTAAAAGATATAGAAACATCCGTACCTATTGTTAAAACCGTATCTAAACAAGAAAATTCCTTAACCCAAGAGATCGCGAGCATTGAATATCTGGGTCGGAGCGCAGAACTGTTACAAACTGAACAAAGCAAGCGTCAACAGACATAACCCAAACAATAAACACTTCGAAACGGAAACAGGGTCAGCGGCTAAGCAAAAACAATACACACTTCGAGCAGAAACCCTAAAGCAAAAGTATACTTAAGGTATGTGTATCAGAATAATGTAATCAAACTGTAGTATTATATGTAGGTCCGTGACGAGGAAAACCCGAAGAACACAGCAGATTGACTAACGACCAGGTAGTAATAATAATCTCTTTCATACCAATCGTCATAAACTGGTTGCATTCCGTCATCCAGGGTTCCATAGTATGTCACAGCAAAGCCAAATCACTATTTTACTGGCCTACAATGCTTACAGATATAAAAAGCACATAACTGATTGTAACACGTGTCATGAAAACAAGGGATACACTAAGACACCTGTCAGTTTAGGAGCCTATCCTGTGCCAAATCAATCCTTGAAAGAATATACGTAGAATTATTAACAGAATTACGAGTCTGACAGAGGAATAAACACTTCTTAGTGTTAATAGTTCCTTGACACGTTATATAGAATTAATAGCACTAAACAAAACACGCAATTGAGTGCGTTAGGAATATTTATGAGTGGCTAAATCAGTAAATATGGAATTCAACACATAATAATCTGTGACTCGGGTGGTAAAGTAATCAATAATAATCTCCTTAACACGTTGTGTGAATTCCTTTCCATTAAGAAAACCATAATATATTTGGTCACCCAGAGTCAATCGGTTTGGTAGAATAACGATAATTAAATAGGAAGTGTCAATGTCTTACGAGTTACAACTCGTGATATTGGATCCGACCGGATTATAGCGGTTCTCGCGTTTTAAATACCTTTATCATTTAATCATGTATCTATAGAATTGATGCCGCAAGTAACCTTATACGGTACGCCGCTAGAACAACTTTTCCACATATTCAAGCCAACCATTAATTTATCAAAGATATAAAAAAATATATAAAATAAAAAATATAAAAAAAAATAAAATAAATATGGATACAAGTGGAGTCAATATAATACACTCCGTAAGAAGTCGGAAGGGTTACAAATTATAATAAAAAAGGAATCACGATAATATCAATAAGCAAAACGTAACCATTAAATATCCAAATATATATGCGTAAAGATTTGAACTCTAACTTAACGCTTTAGTAATGACAAATAAGCTAAAAGTTCAAACACATATCAAAACCTACTGACATATTGTCTGTCCCGGTAATTTTTATCGTAGTCAATGAAAAAAAAAATTTATAAATAAATAAATAAATAAATATAATAATAATAAATAAAATAAATAAATAAAATAAAGAGAGATTTTAAAGTCAGGAAGTCTAGAAGTGAAATGTTATCTATGAAATAATCCTATATGAATCTTATACAGGGCTAATAATATATATAGAATTTGTATGGAAACCTTTTTCATATAGTTTGAATAAGGAATATTTAATTTAACATAAGTACAATTATGCAGATTTCCAGCATGAAACTAATATATTGTTCAAATTTGGTACTGTTTTTTTTCAGACATTCTTCTCATGTGGGTCGAGTATTAAAAACAAAAACAAAATATCCAAAGTCGTATCTCTTACAGCAAGTAACGTAACTCTTAGCTGGCTGAGAGCAATCTCCATGCCAAGTGACGACGTTCATCATTGCCGTATCAGCATTTGTTCCTTTTAACCTCAATAATCTGCTTACACAGGCTTTCATCTGTGTGTCGTCTCTGCTTGCAAAAGCAGATTGACTGGAGAAAGGAATGCTTAGCCCGAACTTCTCATGGCAAGGCAGACGTTAGGTAGAAATGTCTATCCGTATGCGCAATGCAATTTAGCAATAAGGAGTTGCAATCATTTTAAAATTAATAACAAAATAAAGCAAATAGAATTTCTATAACAACAAAATGAATTAATTTTTCTGAACCTCATAGACATTTAGAATATCAAGATATATATGTGAAATATTTACTTGCAACATTTAGCCTATTACAATTCAAGTAAAACATTCATGGGAAATGTCACATTTTCCTTCTTGAAAAACCCAAAGTTTATTTAGAAATTAGTTTACAAGTAGGGTTTTTTTTTCGGTTTTTTTTTCGTTTGCATCTCCTACCTATAATAATGTTTTAAAAGTTAACCTCAGAGGATGCGCACGAGAAAATTGAATATGAAACTTTTGTTAGGGCACATAGAATCATGATTAATCTTCTCTTTGACTCTTATGTTGCCTGGCAATCTTACAATTAGCTCCGTTTTCCACTTCTTTGTCTAGTACACTTTACTACCAAGTAATATCGAATTTTTCTTTGAGATTCGTAATGATATCTATGTATTTTTTATAATTATGGATATTTTTACAAGTCATCATAGACCTGGATAGGTTCACTCATTGTTAATGCCATGGATAAAAAGTTTGTACAGCGGATTCTTTTGAATTCCAAAATATCAGCGAATTCATGTGGGTTAAGTCTGGTCTAAATGGCTCTCTCCCCTCCCCTGTATTTGGATGTCGTCTGAATTTACTTTGCCCTTGTGACAAGTTATAATTTCACTTGCAGGCTGATTAATGGAACCTGGTTACAGTATCCTGCAGTACGAGAGTTTCACATAGCAACTTCAAAAAAAAAAAATCGTTCGTCGTGGCGGACGACTACAGTCAAGTAACAACCGCCTACAATGTGAAGGAATTTCATGGACTTCTTCGACCGACACCGTATCTCGTCGTTAATCTCGTTTTCAATGCGGAACGCTCCAGCGGCTGTTGGAATTCGACTACAAAGGGACATACTTCCGACAATTACGACCCGAAGGATATTTAAACTCTACTTTGCTGGCGAAGGACTCGTGCTGGGATGTTTTTTTTATTCATCGCGAACGTAATCGTGTAGCTTAGGATGCAGAGAATAAGTATGAGCGCAAAATAGAACGTTGGACCCGCCCAGGCAAATTTTCCCCTTGTTGTTTTGACCATTGAAAAAGGCCGTTTCAGTGGCTATAGGTGTTGTCTGGAAACTGTGTAATGGACGAAAAGTTGTTCGAAAGCTAGTTAAAAGTGTGTTAGTAGTATAACCTCGGTCATGATCCTATATATATAAAGTATCATGCATCTTATATATAATTGATCATAAATAACAGAGTCGAAATATATCTTTGCGTGTACGCAATAGGAATCTCTTATATAAATGATCATAAATAACAGAATCGAAATATATTTTTTGCGTGTACGCACTAGGAATCTATATATAAATGATCATAAATAACAGAATAAATATATCTTTTTGCGTGTACGCAATAGGAATCTATTTAAAGTGCACATATATTAATCATAATTATATGAAATCCATATACATATGTATAAACAAATCAGGTAGCCTCTAATCAATATGTTACCTTTTGAATCTTACCAATATCTGCAGGTATTTATGAGTTAGTATATTGATTAATGAATCAGATACATAACAGTTAGCATAAAAATCAACGAATCAATCAGCATAAACATTAATAATTTTATCAATTCATATATGAAATTTTTTATCAGTTAAAATATGATTTTTATCATGTTAATCTTCATTCTATGCAATTATCAGAGTACATTAGTATTTTCTGTAGCATAAGTATCTTAAAGAGATGAAGTGAAAAACTGTATCATTATATGTCACGTGATCACTATTATTTACCAATATCATTGTTTTTGATATTATTACTTGAATCAATTCATGTACAACAATGAATTTTTTTTATTTACTTATATCTATATATATTCACATAGTGTCTGTATCACACTCCTATAAGTCAAATGCAAGTCAAGTTGAGTAATATTCAGTAGTTGGTTTTGGTAGCTGACCCGAGCTAATGTAAGTGTTTACATAATAAAAATATGGAATGTTAGTCCCATATATATAAAAGTCCTAAAACTAAAGAGGATCAACCAGATTGCTTGCAGGAATTGTGATCAGACTAGAGACGCTAAAGATGACGTATACAATAAGTATGTAGGCTAAGATAACATCTGTATTCATTCATTTGTTTTATAAACATTAGTCCAAGCTCCCTGCTTGAGACAATTACCCCGACCTATTATTCAAACGGCCTACGTGAATCTGTAGCGTGTCTCATTTGATTGTGTTCGTATGAAACTATGTTCATTTTTGTAATGTTATGTTCATGATGTTTCTCGCAAACTACTGTCTGTTCCTTCATAACTTGTAACAGAGATGGTAGACAGGCAGAACAGAGTTAGCTATCGTCCATTAGAAGACCTGTACCTCTTTACCTAAGCTTTATCATGTAGAGGAATAGGATTAGCCATCATCATTGGCAGAAGCGATCAAGCTATCGTCATAGAAGACTTGTACGATCATACCTGATCTTCATCATGTAAAACTTCAGAAGAATATACTATTTTTATACCTTGTGTTTTCTACAAGAACCTCACCGAACCATGAGTTCAACACATCGTCGTAAAGATAATACCGACTTCGTAAGTGATCTACAAAACCCCAGACACTCCATTGAAGATGGAAGTGCAATACCAAACCGACTTAGCGTATAGATTATCGCTAGTCTAACATACCTCATAGGCGCCTTATCATACAAGGCACAAGCCCTCTATATATATTAAAAAATGAATTTATTTTACAAATGGTGCTGGCGAAACGTATGATTGCACGTATTTAACTGAGGCGATTCTATATCAGCTTAGTTTAATTCGCTGTATGCACAGCGATCCTTTATGATATCCTTTCATTTATACCGTATGTTCAAACGTGTTCTCCCAAAACTACGCCAGATTTTTTTATTTATACGTTTTATTAATCAAGGTGCTTCTTCGACATGCTGCATGAGTTTATATATCGCATCCAGGAAGTTTTTTTCCGTTGAATCCCTTCTGGGCCAGTTCTCCTCGCCTGTCGAGAAGGACCAATTCCAACAGATGTCCTGATTTTGATGCCAAAACTCGACATCAATCTCGTTCCGTCGCTTCACCTTCTTCCAACCGTCCATTCAAGATATGTAGAGCAGGTTAGTCTTTTGACCTTTCGGCCTTGGGCCTTACACCCGGCCTTTCATAGCACTCCAATTTCTCTTTCGCCCTTTCCAAGGACGACAGCAAATGCAGCTTTTTTCCTGGAGCCGGATATTTGATGTGATTGCTACTGAATATCCGATGGATATGGTTTGTGACTTTCCTTTCTATGATGGTGTCTGAATTTGACAAGATAGTCTTACATGCTTTATTTTATTTTATTTTCTGCCATTGTTTATGATTACATGAACGATGCTTTTTATGATTGGCTGGGATATTATGGACATGATTTCAACAATTGCGTATGGTTTTTAAAAAATATTTATTTTTTATTATTATATATGATTTTATGGTGGATAATTTCTATGACTATCTATGTCTATCCTAAAGGTAATTTCAATGGTTATGTCATAATATCCGTAAGTGCCAGTCTCAGGTCACTTCTACCCAATTTTGTTACTGGTAAATAAATACGGACTAAAGGTAGGGCCAATTAATTGGTTGGCTGTCCGTCGAGAGCCAACTATGATGTAAAATATACTAGTTTTATCTATAATTATATATTATATATAGATATATATATATATATATATATATAATATATATATATATATATCTATATATATATATATATATCTATTTATTATAACGTTTCTTATTTTTGTCAAGCGCCAATGGGAAATGATCTGAATAGGGGGATAATTTTTCCCTTAAAAACTGAAGAACGTCCTGTACTGGAAAAATTATCCCCTTATTCAGATCATTTCCAATTGGCGCTTGACAAAATAATAAAGTTAGTTGAATTATGTGCATCTAATAACGTATTTTCATTCGGGGAATCATTCTACAAACAAAAATTCGGGTGTAGTATGGGTAGTCCTTTAAGTCCTGTTTTTGCCAATCTGTACATGGAATACTTTGAAACTACAGTAATAAATGCAATAAAACCCAAAAACATGCTGTGGATGAGATATGTGGATGATATTCTAACATTTTGGGATAATAGGTGGGGCAATTTTAATGAATTCCTCTCAAAATTAAAGGCATTAGTGCCCAGCATCAAATTTAAAGTTGAATGGGAAACAGACAGTAAAATTCCTTTTCTTGATGTTTTAATAATCAGAGACACGACAGAATACAAATTTACCATATAAAGAAAACCAACGTTCTCACTTTCATACATTCACTACTTTAGCTATCACGACATTTGTTCCCCAGATTTCCTGGAAAAAGAATTTGAACTAATTCGCAAGCAACTTTCGTCTTTAAAGTATCCTGACCATATAATTGAGAAAGCAATTCACAAAGCAAACGTAATTTTCTACCGACCCCCTAAAGACAAGACCAGAGATACACCCAACAATAAAATAAAAATTCCACACCTGGTCACAATTAAGAAGGTGACTCAGACTCTTGGAAAATCTAACCCTTTTGCATTTACTTACCCAAACACCTTAGCCAAATCCCTGATTAACGTCCAACAAAAGACATTTCCCAAGGACTCTGGGGTTTACCAAATCCCATGCTAGGACTGTGACCAATCTTACATCGGATTTACAGGTAAATCACCTCCCCAGAGATTAATACAACACAAACGGTCAACTAGGTATGGGCAACAGAACTCAGCTATTTTCAACCATATAAATGAAATGAACATAACCATAGAATAAACTGGAATTTGTCATATGTAATTTATAGCAGCAACTGCCGGTACAAGAGTCAAATGATGGAATCGGCCTTAATAAAAGAGAGGCAGGTAATGAACATCTCAAAAGGAGCATGGATTTCAGATACGATCGACAAGGTTTTCATTCAACCAACGCTTAAGAAGAATAAAGGAAGATTATCAGCGGGGGTGACCTAAATTGGCTTGCCTATGGATGGGACCTCTTGGTATAAATACCACCTTTTCTGTAAACTTTTCTCATTCATCTACCTGAAGAGGGAGACAGCAGTCTCTGAAATATAGTACTATTCTCTCTATAGTTTGGTGTTTTTATGGGCCTCCTTTTATTAGATGGAATTCTGTTGTAACAGAAACTTTTTTACCAGTCACACACACACACACACACACCACACACACACACACATATATATATATATATAATATATATATATATATATATATATATATGTGTGTGTGTGTGTGTGTGTGTGTGTGTGTATGTATGATATATATATATATATATATATATATATATATATATATATATATATAGATATGATATATATGTATATGTATATATATGTATATATATATATATATATATACTATATATATATATATATAGATATATTGTATATATATATATATATATAACATATAATACATATATATATATATATATATATATATATGATTATATATATATATATATATATATATATATATACTATATATGGATGGTAGTTTGAAGTCGAACTCCTAAATAAGAGAGAGAGAGAGAGAGAGAGAGAGAGATCCTGAATCATGTTTCGCACTACTTTACTGAAATGTCTTTGCAAAGAAGTAGTTTTGAATGATGATGGAAATTCTATAACTTGGCATTTCATGAGGATGACGTTGCACTCTAGATGAGTCGCTGAGTCATGAGAAAAGAAGGAATTTGGTCAGTGAACGTATGATTAGAGCAATGTGGTTTCCGGATAATTAAATGAAAACTAGAATTTTTATTCTTATTCGATTCGTGCGTAAGAATGAACGTTCATATATGAAACCATAGAGCCTCGTAAAACTCTTGCAGTAGTACTAGAAATATGATGCTTTTTCACATACAATGAACTAAAACTGAATTATTACTATTCTGGATTCATGTAAATAATTATGCGTACTATGTGAGTTTACTTTGAATGGTGTTGACTAACCTCTAAACACACACACACCACACACTTTTATATATACTATATATATATATCTTAGATATATATATATATATGTATATGTATATATATAATATATATATATCTATATATATATATATATATATATATATATATTATATATATATATATATATATATATATATATAGTCAGCCGTTAGGCATTTCAAATAGTCATTGCATAGGATCTTATCCAACATCGTACGATTTTGGGGGTAGAGAAAGATGTTAGGGTACAAAGACAGGTCGTGGGGGAAAATAGGCTGCTACTTGGACCCTTCATAGGCCGGCCTCTAAGATCTATTTTTCTATGATCTTTTGCTGGTTGCAGTCGCCTCTTCCAAACAACGTCGATTGTGTGTGCTCCTGAGATGTCATGCCTGACCCGAGGTCACACGACTTCGGTCTGACCCCTGCTTAAACAGCCAAACAGCGTAGACTCAACTGTAATCGCTTTGTCTGAAACCCTCTTCCAGCTTCAATCTCCATGCACACTAATATAAGGTACGTCCAGAAGTTGCAAATTCAACCAGCCCCTGTTTCTCACAGTAAAATTCTCTCACTTTTGTTTCCAATATTCCAATTTCCCATTCTTCTTAAGCGAACGCCTTTGTGAGTCCACCTAGCACGCATATTTCTCTTGTGACTCGTTCTAAGCTACATTAAGCTGCTCTTAAATAATAACTAGAGCTTTCCCTCCATAGAGAATCTGTGCTAATTAATTTAATGATAAATTCCCTGCATCGTAAATAAGTTATTTCATGTGAGAGAAATTCTTTGTACATATTGTTGCGCGTAACCTTGAATTCTCCTCCCGGTTTCCTGCTGTCCAGTGTTTCGTGCATCTGCACCTGGCCCCATTTTATATGTAGAAGATTGTTGTACCAAGTAATCTTCTATAGCGAGTACGCGAACTCATCATACCAGTTTCAGAAATAGCAAACCAATGATCTAATGTTCTAAGGCGGCAGCCCAGGTAATGACTTGTTTGGTGCTAGGCTTTTAATTGTACATTTTTACAGCATCTTCCTTGTGTCTCGTAAATTTTTAAAATAAAATTACCCTATTGTAATTTGACTGGTTTGAAAGGCAACCTTCCATTCCCATTCATAGAATTGTTCAAGATTAATTCCACTCTCATTCCATTTACGTAATTACGTGATGAGTTCGGTAGAGACCTCTCTGGCTCTGCCTATTTCAAAATTCTGAATTACATTCACCCAAACCGACGCCATATGTCTGAATTATGAAACCAAAAGATTTTCGCATTATATTTTGCTTGTTTCGGAAAGACTACTTCGACGTGTTGCAACGGGCACTAATATTTGCCTCTTGTGATATTGTCTCGTTGCGCTGCAACTTTTTTCTGTGTTTTTGTTTTATTTATAACATATTATAGAGGTAACACATGGAAAGTTTTTTTACTCCCTCACTAACCCCCAAAAACAATTCTTTTTATATAGACTAATAAAATATGATCCTAGGTTTGTTTGCACAAGTGTGTGGTGGATACTCGAACGAGTGTGCTTAGGGTGACTGTAAGTATTTTCAGCTTCTGTTTTCCATTTTATTATGCAAATTGGAATGAAATTTCCAAGACATTTGTTTTAAATTACAGCATTCTGGATGCGTTTCTCTTGGCGAATGCCGTTGGATTGTCAACATATAAAAGCAGGATGTCAGGAAGGGTCCTTGAATTCCCAGAATAAAACTTACAAGTTTCCCAGTAAGGAATTAAAATCGATCATTGGATATAAGGAGGCATTGTCCTGACAAGTGAGATATTTCCTTTTTGGTTAACCAAGAACATGAAATCTCGGTTACGAGAATTTTGTACTCTTTGGTCGTGAATAAGGAGAGAGGGTTTGTTCAAAACATGCCACATAAGCAACTCTGACAGATAACCAGATATTCAAACTACATTTTAAATCAGAATAGGGTAACTGCAGGGTATGACTTGATGTAATCGTATATCAATGTTTTTTATGCAGTTTTTGTTTTTGAAGGAAGAAGATTTTTTCCGAACATTTTGTAGTCATCGATTCTGGACCCTCCTCTGCTCTCCTTATCCTTCCTTCCCCTGGCATCACTGGGAGGCTGGGTCATTCATCTCCTCGTATCATCTCCATTACCCTTATCTCAGCCTCCTCGCTACGGCATATTTTTGCATGTCTTATCACTTTTTCTTCTTCTTTGTTGTTCAATTTTAGTCCGACTGCACTTGTTCTGTCCGCCCTCAGATCTTAAAAAACTACTGATGTTAGAGGACAGTAAATTGGTATGTTGATCAGCCACACTCCAATCATTTAACATACCAAATTGCCACCCTTTAGCCTCAGTAGTTTCTACTTTACTGAAGATTAAAGTTAGTCATGGTCGTGCATGTGTCACCTCTATAGGTGACAACAACACAGGGCACCACTGGGCCTTGGCTGAAGGTTCCATGGGCAGCGGCTGAGAGTTTCACGGGTCATGACTTAGAGTTTCATGCAGTATTAAATGCCGTACAGAAAACTCGATTTTCTTCGGCACTTTTTAAAATTCTTTTTATTTAATCATTGCCGACGATGCTAAAGGATTCTTTCTTTAGAATAATACTAAAATAAGTTAATATCGCCATATACAAATGCACAGATAGCTTAGATTTATTTTGATTTATTCTGTTTCATACTTGTCGTGTATATGCTTGCATGTCATAGAGTCTCATTTGCAGAAGCAAAGCATTTTTCCCTTAGTGATTTCGTTCATTTAATGGACGTAATTCTTTCCTAAGAATCTTTTGTAATAGTTTTGTTTTAATAGACCACAGCTCTTCGAAGCTTTTAATCATTTGTTGACTACTTAATATAGGCAATTTATTTAATTTGTTAGTTATGTGAGTGATAATGCTATTCTTTAATCTCTCCGTCCGTGTCAGTCTGTCTATCTCTCAGACCTGTGGCCATTCTCGGCTTGACTTCGATGCTGATTATTTGGGAGGCCAAGGGAGCAGAGGAGTTTAGTAATACAGACCCTGGCTATAGGTCCCGTAGGAATTTTGAGGTGGGACTAGGTTTTTTCTTCTGATCCCATTAGAGCGCCCTTAAAGGAAGGTAAAAAATCTTGGGTAGAACGTCTGGCAAACCTGGTCATAAACTTTTTATTACCCGTTTCGGATTTTGAAACTAAGCGTATTAACTCTAATAGGAATTTTTTAATATTTTCTTTTCACTGTATATTTTGCCGACTGGCTAAGAAATTTCTTTCAATTATCAGTTATTTAATAATTACCTGAAACCATTTTGTTTATTTGAATTTTTTTTCGGTGTGGGAATTATTGGCATTCTAATCGATTTTTATTTATCTTCTATTTTTATTTAGCAATTATTTATCAAAACCTGTAAAATTTACAGTAGTAGCCATGTATACAATATAATCTAAACTTTATATTACCGTACTACTGTAAAAGGATCATAAACAGTTCAAAATACATATATGCATTCAAATTATCATATTTCTAGTGAAAATTGAATATAGTGATGCTGAGTATTCAACTTTTGCAAAAGGTAATAAAAACTTGGTTTTTCTTTGTAGCAACAACATGCAACAGCAAATTATATATTTTCATTAGATTTGAGTATGAATGTATATTCATAATGGTGTGACCATTGAATTTTGATTAATTTATAAAAGAAAGAACTGATTATAATGCATATCTGTGTTATTACAATTCAATCATGAAAAAAATTTACAAGTGATCATGATTGTTAAGAGATATTTTGCATTTACAATAAGTAGTAAAAAAAAAAAAAACAAAAAAAAAATTTTTCTTTCGGCAACTGCATCGTTGAGTATGATGGAACTTGCAAGAGCAGGTGATAATCATATCCTCAGGCATCTCACTGATTGCAGAATCATGAATAAGAGATGAATTAAGGTCACTGACTTTCCATCCAAATTCCACTGGATCTAATGGTTCAACTACGTTTAAGCTGTGATACACGTGCATAACACTTAAAATGATCGTCTTAGGTGGCCTTGCAGAATTTGTATTTTTTGGAAGTTTGGATTGGTCCATCTTCTCATCTTAGATCATCCAACCAAAGTTTTGTACTTTGACATCGGTTCTAAAACCTTCGCAAGGTATTTTGGCAAGCTTGAAGGATTGGGTAGTGGGAGACAGATGTTGACCAAATTTAGACTGGTATATCTCTGGTTGAGCCTTGATGGCAGAAAGCTTAGTTCCTATTCTGTTTGTCACGTCTGATCCCGTAATAAAATGAGCAGCAGAAAGAACATCTTTGATAGTACCTAACTTACCAACAAAAGTATGAATTGGTATGATATCTGATGCAGATTTTCTCATCCAAAGTTCAGAGAGTCCATTGTCATTAAGATGATCATAAAAATTAATAAAAATAGTAAAAAAAAAAGCCCGAATAACACGTTGCAAAAAGTGAGCAATAATTCGCAAGTCAGCTTCTTTTACATTCACTGCAAGTGAATCATGGAGCTCCGGGATGGATCCATACTTTATAACTGAAGCTGCTATAGTCCACTTTCCAAACCCTACCACTTAGGATAGTTTCTCTTTGTCGATTGATTCCTACGTTTTTCATATGGTCAAAGAAGGCTTCTTGAATAAAAACTTTGATGTTATTTGATGTCTAAAACAGCTTCATCTGCACAGAAAGTTTTGTAGTAATACTGATGGAAGTCAATGGTATTGGTTTCATAGATGATCATCTCTCCTTTTCACTACTTTGAATTGAGCATTTATGGTAACTATCGAAAACGTTATCAGTACGACTAAATTTGCACACATTATTAACATTGCTGTCAAGGTTTTTAAAGAGGCCCTCAATGTGTTCTTACTATTAAGTGGCAATTACGAAACTGATTCATAGCATCTATAATTATGGTGGTTTTCAAAATTTCTTCTTTTTCTAAAATTGCTGTCTTTAGGTTCGAGTTTCTGTGTCAGTTCGGACACGAGTATAGATTTCATAGCCTTGGTACTTGCATCATTTATATTTCATCAAATCAGGATTACGGTAAAATATCATGAGTAAGAATGTGTGCCATGTCAATTCTCCTCTCTTTTGCGATCCAAGTTTCCTATGAGGCAGCAAATGATCACTTAGAGCATTTTCACAGTTTGCTTTTTCACCTGTATTCTTGATTGCAGTCGAGATATTGTTGAAACAAATAACAATCTCACACGGATCTGGGATGCGATCAAAGGAGTACAGGAATCATTGACAGTCGTACGCAAGCCACCACCAGACTCCTTTCAATGCCGCATCCATTATTTCCTCACCTACCATGAACACAGAAGTGAGGGCGCTACACAAAGTCGAGATTGCCATACCTACCCAGGTGTCAGCTGACCTCTCTCCCTTGGTTGAAATGCCCCCATCACCTATAGACTGTTCTGAGGGAACCGTTGGACTCCCAACCTCCTCTTCCTCTCCAGTGCCTCCGGCGAGATAGAACCTTCATTGACATTCAGCCAGCATGACTCTCCCGGACCTATCTCTTCCCCCAGGCCCACATCGTGGATGTGGATGAGAGATGATTCATGAGGGGTCTGGTGGCTGGCAGGCACAAACAAGCAGAAAAGAGAGAAGAACCTCTCGTTTGGCCGCTGGATTGAAGCCTAACATTCGTGTTTCACCTCGCCTGAAACTTGAGAAAGAGATGTCAAGTAGCAATTCACAATCTGCGCTCATCAGTGACGCTAGACGTCATAGTGGACGAGAGGTCAAGATTCTTATGAGCTCCAACCCCCTAACTCCCACGAACTCTAATGCAAAAGTAAACATAAAGTGGCTTACAGGATTACCTGCATATTTCAACACCTCGATGTGCTTAAAGGTGAGAATTTCGGACCTAATATAATAGTCTCGAGATATTACCTAATCCGGGTACGGAACCCCCTCCAGCAGAACTTACTGACACCCCACGAGGGGTCACTTCCACCACAAGTGGCAGCTTACCTCCCACGGAGAGTGACTGGCCACACCCCAAAACCCCCCCCCCCTGGCTAAAAAACCCCCATCCACCCAAATGATCAGCGCTTTCATCTCCCATCTTCGTGAGTAGCCATGGAAGCATAAGATATAATATTTTGGAATATGTTTGGCCTTAAGGGGAACATTCCTCTCCTAAACATGTTCTGCAAAAACTTCAAAGGCATCATTGCATTGCAAGAAACGCTCATCTGCCCACATGACCTTGTCATCTGCGACTCAATACATGTAGACTTCAGAGCCTTCTCGACTTCACCGATGCAAGTTACAAATCAAATCATAGCCGGTCACACGAAAGGGGGACTTTCTTTCCTGTGGCACAGATCATTAGACAAAATGGTAAATGTGATGACCTACAGGAGAGATTGCTGGGACTTCAAGTGACAGTAGGGAACTTTAAAATCCTAATAATTAATATTTATATGCCCTGGAAAAGTAACAATACTTTTGATCATTACTGCATGATCCTAGGTGAGTTACACAGTATTATCACGATTCTCCTGCTGATCTTATTTGTATAATAGGGGACCTTAATTCTCATCCCACAAAAAATTTTTATAATGAACTCAGTCACTTCTGTCAAAATCGTGCTCTCCAAATTAGCGGTGTAATGCTCCTCCCTCCCTCCTCCTATTCATATGTACAAAATAGAGCAGAAAAAATTACAACCTCCTGGCTGGATCATTGCATCACATCTCCACAACTCCAAGATTCTATTATGACCTGCAATATTCGCTATGATCTTGCAACGGGCTACGTTCACATCCCATTACAGGTGTCATTCAGTACCCATCCCTCCCTACCGTGAACCGCCTAACTGATCGGCCACCAGCGGTAAACTGGGATTTTAAAATCCAACAGAAAACCAGATACTTTAGGGTGACCACAGAAACCAGGCTGCGGTCAATAGTTCAACCAGCAGACGCCTTACTTTGTATTAACACAAACTGTAGAAATAACCACCACAGGAGGGATCTGAATTAATTCTGTTCGAACATAATCTCCGCTATGCTTTTGCTTCGGGCAGGACTGCCTTTAGAATTTCGTCAAGGTAATTCTCGTAATATACCTTGGATGGAATGATTTGGTTGAAGATCTGTACGTATACATACGCAAAAGAATGTTTTTACTGGGTGGCAAAATGGTAGCCCGAGGGAAGGACACCCTGCATTACTAATGAGACATGCGATTAAATAAGAAAAACAACTAAGAGCCGATGCAATGTCTAGAAAATTAGAATCCTGTGATTATCTTCATCTTTGGAAAGATATCCAGTCCTTAAATCCCAAAACTAAAAAAGCTGTCTCAGAGAGTAGGGGAATCAGTCAGTGACAATCCTATCGCAAGTATGTGGGGCGATCACTTCAACAATATCCTGAATTGCATAAATGATCAGGATTCCCGAAGGGATGTAGATAACCTCCTTACTGAGAACATTCAATTTCATTTTGCAGATCGTATTACGCCAGGTAACATCAGTGATGCCATAAACAGCCTACCTAATAATACATTGCCCGGCTGTGATGGTATCCTGCAGGGGTTTTCAAATTCTACTATCCGCTAAGGTATACTTTGCTAGCTGCCTTATTCAATACGGGCATAATTCACCAGTTTCTTCCAGAATCCCTACTTGAGCCGGTTCTACTAGTGAGACTTCTCCCTCCCCATCGTAGACCACTGACAACCAGTTCGGATTTAAAGCAAACCACTCAACTGACACCTGCATCTACATACTGAAAGAATTGTTGAACTATTACCTATCATCAGCCTCTCCTGTTTTCCTTTGTTTTGTGGATGTGAGAAAAGGATTTGACAGAGTAAACTACTTGAAGCTCTTCCTGAAGCTGCATAAAAGAGGCACTCCTCTATATTTAATTGGCATTTTATATTGCTGGTTCTCCACACAGCAATTCTGTGTCAAATGGGGTAAACGTATTATCGTACACCTTTGGCTCCCTAAACGGCTTCGGCAAGGGGTCATTCTCTCTCCATACCCCATACCTGTTTAATACGTAAACAGATGCCTTGAATGTCAAACTGAACTCACTCCCAATCGTATGCACTGTCAGTGAAACAACTATAAACAACCTCTGTTACGCTAAAGATATGGTTCTGATTTCCCCATCAGTGCAAGGTCTCCAATGACTCATCGACGCTTGCCGCCAATATGCAAAGGAATTTGATATCCTATACAACGAAACCAAGACCCAGTGCATGTCGCTGCTCCCGAGATCGCTTAGGCAAATTGCAGAACCACAAATTTTCCTCGGAAATCATCGGCTGGAATTTGTGCACGAATTTCCGTATTTGGGTCACATTATCACCGACGACCTAAAGATACGGCAAACATTGAATAGAGGAGTCGTAAACTATGTGCAACTGGCAACATGATTGCAAGGAGGTTTGCCTTCTGTCACCGAGAAGTGAAACTGCTGCTCTTCCGCTCGTATTGCTACAGTATTTATGGGTGTTCCCTCTGGATGAACTATACCCGAGAGACCATGAGACGTATCACTGTTGTGCACAATGACATTTTGAGACGCCTCACAAACACTCTTCGCTACCGCTCCGCTACACAGATGTTCTTAGAAAACCGCCTGGACAACTTAAAAATCACTCTAAGGCGAGCAATATCCAGTCTGGTAACCCGAGTGAGAAACAGCAGCAATTTGCTCATACAAAGCATCCTAAAGAGTGAAGCAAGAAGATCTGAATTGCGGGAAAGATGGGAAAATGAGGCCTTTGTCCCCTAAAGAACTTAATCTCTATATTGGCGAGGTGTCATCTGCAGAATCTGTCATTATTATTATATTTATGCTGATATTTTACTTTTTCATTATTACTGTGAATACTATCAATTTAAAGTTTTTTATATTTAATTTTGGTATTTAGCCCTCTGGACCTGACTACTGTAAACACCTAAGGTCTCTAGCTGAAATTCAAGTTATGTAATCTGTGCACTAACTATTATAACTCTCATGCCTTTTTTTTTATCTCCAATATTATTACTGGTATTACCAGTATTATGATTATTATGTTTTATACTACCTCAGCCTAACCTAAAGGTATTGTATTGACAGAGCCGTTTATTCATTTTTTATCAGGTTGTCTCATGTATGTAAATTGTGTATGTTACTGTCTGTATTTTGTATAGTCCATGTTTATGGCCTGAGCTGAAATAAAGATATTATTATTATTATTATTATTATTATTATTATTATTGCATGCAAGGTCGTGTACAATCGGTGGGCGGGTCGATGGGCAGGGATTTTAATTGGTCGTTGGATGGTAACGAAATCTCTCCCTGAGGCGATGAGACCTGCGAAGTCTGGCCGGAGTTATTAGCGTGGGTTGGGTGTTGGTTGGGGTACCCACCTCTTGGGCGGCAGGTACTGCTGCATTCTGTACAGATGACACATCTTCCGCTCGTTCTCTCTCGCTTTCTCTCTCTGCTTCTTCCTCTCTTTCTCTGTCTCTCAGTTTCTTTCTTTCTCTCTCTGCAAATTCCTCTCTCTCTCTCTCTCTCTCTTTCTCGTTCGCTCATTCTTATTCTCTCTCTTTCTCTCTCTGCTTGTTCCTCTCTCTCTCTTTCTCTTTCTCTCTCTGCCTGTTCCTCTCTCTCTCTTTCTCTTTCTCTCTCTCTTTCTCTCTCTCTCTGTCTCTCCCCCCTCGATCTCTCCTCTCTCTCTCGTGGCGGTATACGGAGTCGGTTGGTTTCTTGTGCTATTTCTTCTTATGATGGTAGGAAGAAATTCTGTTTCTTTTACCGTGTTGATAGTCGGATTTTTCTCTAATATGTGTAATGCTTCAAGATAACGTAGGCGTTTCCGGTCAGGTGCTTGGTCAATAATTTCTGTGTTCGTTATAAGTTCAATAATAATAATAATAATAATAATAATCATCATCATCATCAAAATCATGATAATATGAAAATATGTAATGATTTATATTTTTTCTTCTGATGCCCATTATCTGTGTTTGAGTTTTTCATTACGGCTCTAGAGAATTGCCACTGGGAAAATTGCCCATATGGGAGAATTGCCACTGGAAAATTGCCCATATGGGAGAATTGCCACTGGGAACACTGCCACAGGAACATTGTTCATATGTTAATATTGCCACTGGGAACACTGCCCAGGTACTTTTAGGTCTTATAACTAAAATTCAAGTTAAGAATGTATTTTTTTAAATTTAACTTTTGTTTATAAGAATTTCTGAACATGAATAGCTAGAAGTTGATAAAATATTTCAGGAGCCAGTTTAAATGTACCATCAATAGCCAAGTTCTTTAACTTCTTTAGATCTTCCCAAACCTGTTGCAGTTGTGACATCGGAACAGCCCAGAAAATTTGCGTTTCTCTGGCCTCCATTTACGAACATTTCTGCAAATGCTGTTTACAGAGGGTAATTGAGAAAGTGTAGCTTCATCTAAGTTTGCAGCCGCTTGTGATACTCGATTGATGAGATATCCTTGGTTGTAGAGTGGCAGTGCTCAATAACGTACCTTAAGATTTCAACATTTTCTATCAATACATCGTGTGCAATATTGCTTTGCATTTCTTTTGCTTTCTATGAGAACATTCCCAAAAAATAATTGTGCCACTCTTCTTTTGCCATGTTTATGATACATAAATTGCAGTTCATCTACAGGCATTATCTCTTCCACATTCCTTTTTGATCATACGAGCCCCTATCGGTCCTATCTTGAACCTTTCTTATATCAATTCAGAAATGAGTAAGTAATAGTATGCCTTAGATTACATTTAAAAAAAACTTTTAAACTAGTTTCTCGTTTAAGAATAATCAGTGATAAATAGTTGTACTAAATGGTTTTAAAAGGCACTCTCATATTTTAAATACAGTTTCCAGTTTACGAAACATCACTGTTAAAGGTTGTAAATGGCTGAAAAAGGTAATTTCTTATTTTGATTAAAATCAGTTTCTAAATACATGAGTACTCAAAAAAGCCTTCTAGTTAAGGCTTTCTATCACCCTGCAATCATAACCATTCCCTTTACAGACCTCACATAGTTACTGCTTTTCAAAACACTGTTACCTTCTCACCAAAGACATGATTTTCAAATTTCCCAATACATGCAAGTAGTATTTTAGTCATATGGAAGGAACACAGCAATAGTACAAGGTCAGGGAATTCATTTGCAGCCAGTTGTATTTCTGCTGCTATGTGGGAAACACCCTCATCCCAAGCGACTTGTTCATCGAGATGTAAACGAAGGCCCTGAAAGTTCTTCATCCTCAAATAAACACTATCATATGCTGTGACTGGGTTAGGCAATATTGGAAGAAAACCTACTTGCTTCATTAGAATATTTGCCTTAGATACAATATCATGAATACCAGACTAAGTGAAAGTAGTTTGGCATTCCAAACCACCAATTGCCTGCAACATGCTTACAACTGTCTTCTTTTGCGATTTCATCGCAAGATGAAATATTTGAGTGTTTAGAGACTGAAATTTGGTGGAAGGGCAACAGGTGATGTTGGGTTACAGCATCTTTTAATCTGCTGACATGGTAGTAAATGAAATGTGGGATTACCAAGTTTATGGTCCTCGTTGATGTTCCCCTTCCTCCTCAGTCAGCGTTGGTCGTCTGATATGAACAACGAATGCCAAATCAATCACTGAATTTGCAGACTAGCTGATGGACTGGCGTTGTGTGAATTTCAAGATACAATTGATGGGAATGCCACTTCGTCCATGAATGGAAACCCCGTTTCCCTCATACTGACTGCATGGGCATTATGAGAGGGGAAACCGTAGGTGAAGATGTTTTGTTGCCTATGCAGTCAACTCGGCCATTCGCGACGAGTTTCTGAAAGTTGATTAAATAGATCTCCCTGTGCTGCGAATTCAAGTAAAAGAACTTCTAACCATTATTACCATCTCATGGCTCTCTTGTTCCTTGAATGCAAATATAAAGCTGAAGACCAAAGTGAAGATACTTCAGAAAGGATTATATATGAAAATATAGATGAAGTCTTCTTAATTAAAATGGACAATGTCAGAAGTACAGGAACAGGATATCTTTGGTTTGCAAAATTTGTTTCAATAGTTTTGAAAGTAACACGCAGATATTATAACATGATTGATAGAGGAAATAGTCCGTTTGTCTTCCTTTGTCAGTCTGTCATCATTAACATTTAGCAGATATGTGGTCTTTAGAACCACAAGGACTTTAATTCAGAATGGCCTCTGGATATAGCTACTAATACTTGTGTTACATTATGATTGGCTAAACCTTCATATGCAAGATCCTCTAAGTGTGCAGTAAGCAAAAGCCATTCATTAAAACTGGTTTCCATTACCACAAATCTCGTGATAGCCGTTTCCTGTGGTGGTGTTGGTGGAGTTGTATGATGTTACCTTTGATGCCTTCAACCTATGTCACTCCAACAATCATTTTCTTCATCCTTCACAGTTACGGAGAGAAGAGTGCTTCGATTTCATTCTAGTTAGATAAATCCCTTCGCTATCTGTCATGTCTCTTTCCGTTTGTCTTACTCTCACCTCTTGGCGAACAAACAATCCATTCTGGACGTGGCAATCTAGAGCCTAGATTGCCACAGTCTAGAAGTTTAAGACCTTTCATTCCCTGCCTCTGTATTGTGATTACTTAGCTTTCATAAGGTAAAGTTTTTTTTTGAAGAAACCTTTTTTTTGTTTGTTTTTTGAGATACTTTTCACTACTATCTTGGCAAGAAAATGAATGGCAGCAGTCTTCTCTAATTACCGTGCGCCGTACTATTGTAAATTCAAGCTCTTCTTTTCCTTTTATGTTTGTTTTCGCCTCATCTGTGAACTCATTCAGAGTTTTCTTTAATCTTTTTTTTTTTTTAGCTCTATGATGAAATGCAAACACGTCTCTTTACTGGACCCTTCACTTGTATGTTGACTCCCGTGAAAGGAAAACTTCCATATAGGTGCCGGGCGCTTGTCAAAATTAACCATTTCTCTCTCTCTCTCTCTCTCTCTCACACACACATACACACACACAAACGCATGCAGGCAGGTACTCTCTCTCTCTCTCTCTCTCTCTCTCTCTCTCTCTCTCTCACGAACATATGCACACTCTATCTCTCTCTCTCTCTCTCGCATTTGTAGAAGCAACTTAGGAACAATAAGGTTCCAAGATCGATGAATCTCCAGCGGTAGGGATTTACACTTAATGTAAACAGAATAACGCTGCGATAACAAGCTTAGTAAATCTGAAAGACATTTTTCCGTGGTGCTAGGATGACTCTCGTGGTGAATACTATCATAAGGATGAATTACAAGTGGGTCCATCTTTTTTTCGATCAAAGTATTCTCTTCGGGTATGGCACAGTAGGAGCTGTACAATAAAAAGCTTGAAATATCCTTTATCCGAGAGACAGAATTAGGAAGGTCTGGTGTCTTTCCAAACAAAAATGTGTGTTGCCTGCATTTGCAATATCATCATTCTGGTAATTCCTTCTAACTTGAGAACGTAGTTCGATCTCACCTAACCAACGTTCGCTCTTCCTCTCTCTCTCTCTCTCTCTCTCTCTCTCTCTCTCTCTCTCTCTCTCTCTCTCTTCTAACTGCTGACCGAATTTCATATTGAATGTCCTGATTCTAGTCTGCCCAATGATGTGTAATCCAATCGTTAGTGTTATTTAGTGATGCCGAGAGAAATTCACTCTTCAGGAGCACAAACAATATGTGATCTGGAGACCTAATGAGGGTAATGAAGGTGTAGTCCACCTGATCTTGTGTCAAACACAATGAGATTAAAGTGAGGTCCGGGTCTCATTATATAAATAAACGATATTGGTTTTTGTAATAACCGAGATATTACATAGTCATTTAGCCTGGTGTCTTAGCGCTGCAAATACAATAATATAGTTTTATCACTTTCCATTATCGTTTCCTGTCATTGACAATTTTTATCTCTGAAAGTCTCGAGAACTATTTTCTTTTCAAAGAACAAGAACAGTTACTCTGAAGTCTTGCACTGAAACGTAACTCTTATCAAGAGGCGAAAATAGAAAATATGAAAGAAAATAAGTATGCCCACTTCAGCTTTCAGTGTTTTTACTCCCAGTGAGCCTGGTAGAAGGACAACTTGTTTTTTGTTTTCAGTTGTTTTCACATTTCAGTTCCTGTGAACCACAAACCATGACGGGAACAGAGAATGGACTCCATTGGTTATAAGAGTCCTGTTGCAGATTTTCTACAAGACATTTCTTTTTATTTTATGAAAAAGTTTCAGAACAGTAAAATGGCGTTGAGAGAATGTAAATATTACTGTTTGTTTTAATTTTAGATTTCAATGATTTCCTTCTCTAAAGAAAATGGAAACTACCCATTTACCATCATCATCATAACTGAAATGTGTATCAGCAATTCTTAATTAACTTCTCGATTCCTCATACTTTTAGGTAAGCCTCTTACTGCAGCCTTTTGAATCCAGATGCGACAGAAATGAGGAAGCCTTTTTCTGCCTCGGTAGAATTCGAACCCAGTCAGGCAAGGAAGGTTCATTTGGCACTTACTCCAATACGCTACCGAAATTAATGTTACAACTGATGCTTAAAAATATGCGCAGAATTTAGATGCAGTATATTGGAATAATATTTTGATATAAATAATGTGTAAGAAATGGAATAATTTTTGCTATGACAAACTAACTCACACGCACAAATGTACACACATTTAGATCCAACGTTTTAAATGTAAAGGTTTGTAAAGAAGAAAAATTTGAAATTGGACTTAAAAGGGAGGAGTCTTTTCCTGGAGTTTGTGAAGCTGGTCACATTCTATGGTGATAAAACCAGCCCTAGAACGTTAGACCTCGTATGAAATATGAAGACTGGTTCATCCCCCGCTGCTTATCTCTTATTCTCCCCCTACTTCACTTAATAAGTGTTTATTCACTGCCCTCTCGCCCTAACCACAAACCCAGAGTCCTCAATACAGAGGAAAACTGAGACAAATATTGAATTTAGGATCGAGGCCACTGGAATGTTTTTAATTTGCGCTACATTTATGAGATAAATGTTACCTTCACTAAACATGTGAATAAAGAGTTTAATTGTAGAATAAAAACAACCGCTTGTTTTCATCGCCACGGCTGAAGGTAATGGCTGTGAAATTACTACAACCAATAGGATCACTATTTTATTCTATGCTAGTCACTAGATAAATGGTTTTGGTTCAGAACTGACACTGTCATAACACTATCCTCTGATAATTCGCTGAAAAAAAGAAATAACGAGAGGATTAGAGATAAAGTATGTCAGTAACAATTCCCCCAAAATTGCTGCAATGTACACACACATACATTTATACATGCATATATATATATAAATAAAATTGGCAAGCCACCTAAATGACGTAACATATGATATTACTGCTTTTATTTTTCGAATTTGATCCCAAGTTTCATGTATCAACAATAACGTTGGCGCCGGCGATAAAATTAAAGCATGTTTGGACGAAAACGTCAAATTCCAAAGAGAAAAAAAAGAAACTAGACGAGCATCGTAAACTCTTTAAACCACAAACGTTCAATGCTTAGACTCTGATAAAGGGGTCAGTAATATCGTTGCTCATATGAGTGTTAACATGAATGAATTAGAAGAATTTTTCTACATTCCATAAAAAAAATGTCGCCATTGTAGCAGCTTACAAGATCTTGCAAGGTATCTGTTAGGCATCGAGCGTTTTGGGATAACAACAGCGTATACCCTCTATTAGTGATTCTCCTACTGATTTTAGTTATGCCGTATATTGTACATATGTAGTATTACCCCAACAGTAAGTAACAATGTTTCTGGATAGAATGAGAAAAGTATTTGAAGACAAGGAAGGTCAATCTGATTTCAGGGAGAAACTAAAGCTTCTAAGGGAAAATATTTCTTTGTCAGTATACATATATATTATGTATGTATAATTGTAAGTATTATATCTATATATTATATTTATTATTATTAGATATATATATTAGTTAATATAAGATTTATATAATAGCCATTCATATACATATATCACTACATACAATATATATGTATTATGAACAAAGAAATATTTTCCCTTAGAAGCTTTATTTCATTATATATATATATTATATATGTATATATATATAATAGTAGTATATATAATCTATATATATATATATAGTATATATATAGTATCTATATATATATACGTATATATATAAGATATAATATATATATATATATATATATATATAATTTTCGTCGAAATCCATCTTTAAAACCTTTCTCATATTGTGTTCTCGTTCATAATGTCAAATTTCTAAATGCTCAGTATTCCATGGGACCATATTGCCTGGAAGCTATCTAAAAACATTCGGTATGAAATATAATCACAAGTATAAACATGAACAACAATTGTTTGAAGAAAGTGATTGTTCTCCTCTATGAACAGTGAAACTTGTTATTTTCTAGGCTTTTGATTCTTATATTCCTTACAACAAACACCATGACTTTGAAAGATTTGTATATGAAATAGTAGTGTGTGCATTCCACGCTGATCATTCTGTGGATAAGTTTCCTCAAAGGGCAAATGAAGTTGGCGCCACCCTTTGCAAATATTTAAGTTAACTATTCAATACATAACGTAGTGAGCGGGGAGAGATTACGAACACCGGTAAATCTGAGGCCTTATTGATTAGCTGGTATGAAGTAGTCTTGTCTTTGCTCTTCCATTTTTTTGTTTTTCAGAAATCCACGAAGCGTATTACCGAAAGCTAGAAGGGATCGCCTCACATCCACCCGACCTTTTTGTTTCTTTTGCTAATTCAGGGTCAAAATAGTGCTCGGACTGGTACCTCCGAACTTACTGAGTATTTTCTGGATTGATTCCCATACTCTATGATCTCTTCGGCTCTCCGTCCCCAGAGACAACTCACGCATTTGCAATACAGAGGTTCTAAGACACCCATGCTCGGCCCTAGTTCTCTTAGTTATTTAATTATTTAGTTCACGGTCAAAGACCTCTTTTGGTCCATTATAGGTGTATTTAGTTAAAGGTAAAGCTATCTCCATTTCTTTTCTTTAAGAGATATCTTTTTCTCTAATAAAAATAGTCTTTAATCAAAACTTCTTAGGAGAAAGTTGCCTTTCTCGAGTTTTTTCAGACAAGTTCTGTTCTATATATCTAGAGATTAATTACTTCACTAACTTGGAAGAGAAAAAGACTGAATGTCAGGAGGAGATCTAATAATTTTCGTCCTTATCGTATGTCGAGAAGAGTTTGTTTATATCTTTACAAACCTTTAGTAATTTATAAATATAAACTATTATATGGTATTTAATTGCCAGCTCATCTTTCGAGGAATAATGAATTTTTCGTCACTTAAATAAGGAATATTACATTCGTATTTTTTTTTGTTTATCTTGTACCTTTATTAATAATAATTCTTGAAAGAAATTTCTATTACACCTGTTAAGTGTATTGTCCTTAGGCCTGGCTATAGAGAAATTGCTATTTCCTTTCTCTATTAATTTCTAAGTGAATAAAATGATATACCTTGGAGATACTCTCTAGCTGTGGTAGGTTTGTGAGAATACTGCCACCGTAGGTCCTGCGTGTCGTAAAAGGTGACTATAAGGACAGCTGCTGCCTTGCAGGCTTACTTTTGAGTAAAAGGCTAGGCCCACCGCTAATACCTGTGGAAACTGCTGCCTTGCAGGTGGACTTTTTAGTCAGAGGCGAGGCCCACAGCCAATAACCGTGGTTAATGACAGGAAGGCCATGCGGTCGTAAAAACCGCTTTGTCAAACAATAAACCATGCATGATGTTGTATGGAATATGGTAAGGAGAGTAGAGGTTTGGTGGAGAAAAGCGCTTCAGGCTACCGACCCCTTAATGTAGGGTACGGTGGGAAAGAAGAAGATTCTCTAGCTTAAAGGATAAATAGTTTTCTTTATTACGTCTACTGATTCTTAAAACTAGAGGGTATCTGAAATCAATAGCGAAAGAAAATGTCAATTCATGTATAGTCAGGCCTACAACAATACATTTAACAGGTGGAATATATATATATATATATGTATAATATATATATAATATATATATATATATATATATATATATATATATATATATATATGTGTGTGTGTGTGTGTGTGTGTGTGTGTGTGTGTGTATGTGTGTGTATAAGTATGTGTGCGTAAAGCTTAATTACTATCCAGACGCATTCTTTATCGACAGATTTATCCAGTCCTTGAGTTATAGCGTTGTCGGCGCCAAGGGATATTAAAAGTCCATTAGATGCGACGCCGAGAGAAGCCCCCAATTTACATCATTAAATCACTTTCAAAAACGATGCAAACTGTTCCTAAAGTATCGCCTCCTTTATCAATGCATTATCACATGATTCGTAATTTCCGAAGATCCATTATGAAGGGAACTTTCCGGAACAGAAGAGAATATAAACTATGCATCTCTTCATGTTCATCGTTGTATAATATTTTATTATCTCCATAAAGGTTACATATTTCCTCTTCTATTTTATTTACGATTCTCCGGAATAGAAAAAGGATATAAAGTATTTAGGTCTTCACCGCAACACATATTGTGTTCTTTATTGTATAATCTTGTCTTGTCTTTATAGATTTTTCTTCTCCTAAATTGACTCTGATGTTTTCCATTTGAATTGAAAATTAAGAATGATCATTAAATAGCCGTATAGCAAATGAAGACCTAATATTAATGATGATATTATTTCGACCTTCTGGAAGACACGATAAGAATCATTCACAATATATTCTAAAGAATGGGGTAAAACGACATGATATCAAAAGTTTGTTAACAAAGCTATTTCTTTTGTCTAATCTTGCAAACTTGACACATGCTAAAGAAAAATATTATCCTTATGGCAATGGACAGCTTCACCAGATTTATTCTATATGCAACATGAGCATTCCTATATCTCCATATACTAAATTTGACCATTTTTCATCAGATATTTCTTTCTGTCAGAAACAATATACTGGGAATAAGAGACAGCAGATAAAACTGGAAGGAAACGACTCTCATTTGGGAAAGCGAAGCAGGAAATAGCACCTCTGCATAACGAGAAATATCCTGAAGAGAGGAAGGTGGTACTATTTGAGTATTCAGCAAGAGACGATTGTGGTTTACATAAGTCATATCACATTACTGTGATTCATATACATATATCGAGCTACAATGTCCTTTAATATCTAATTCGCTCTACCTCGGAATTAAGCATATATGAAAATATATTAATTCCGAGGTAGAGCGAATTAGATATTAAAGGACATTGTAGCTCGATATGAATCACGGTAATGTGATATGACTTATGTAAATGCTACGTGTTGTCAAAAGCGCTACTTACACTACCGGAGTCGAGGCGGGTTGATGTTGTCTCCAAACCAACGAATACTTCAGCGCGAGAAAGTATTTGAGGTGAGAGACGGCATAAAACTTTAAGCCTCTCGCGGTGGTTGGGTGGTATAGCTTCCACTGACGTTCCTGGATTTTAATGTACCTGCGTTCGCGCCCAAGTACAGGTAAATCTATTATCGAGAAAAAATTCCCCTTCGGTTAAGCATATATGAAAATATATTAATTCCGAGGTAGAGCGAATTAGATATTAAAGGACATTGTAGCTCGATATATGTATATGAATCACGGTAATGTGATATGACTTATGTAAATGCTACGTGTTGTCAAAAGCGTACTTACACTACCGGAGTCGAGGCGGGTTGATGTTGTCTCCAAACCAACGAATACTTCAGCGCGAGAAAGTATTTGAGGTGAGAGACGGCATAAACCTTTAAGCCTCTCGCTGTGGTTGGGTGGTATAGCTTCCACTGACATTCCTGGATTTTAATGTACCTGCGTTCGCGCCCAAGTACATGGTAAATCTATTATCGAGAAAAAATTCCCCTTCTTCGGTTAAGCATATATGAAAATATATTAATTCCGAGGTAGAGCGAATTAGATATTAAAGGACATTGTAGCTCGATATATATATATTATATATATATATATATATATATATATATATATATATATATATATATATATATATATGTATGTATATATATATGTATATATATATATATATATATATATATATATATGTATATATATGTATATATATGTATATATATATCTATATATATATATATATAATAAAAAGAGTATGGACAGCAGAAACTTCAGCATTTTTTCGTTAACGAAAAAATGCTGAACGTTTCTGCTGGCCATACTCTTTTTATTAAAGATCCGACTTTCTAGAAGCGACAATGCATTCATTATATATACGTATATATATATATATATATATTCTATATATATATATATATATATATATATATATATATATGAATTTTATCATTGGTGTTATAGTTTTGGTTCTGATTTGATCAGTAGGGGTACATTGCTGATTCTATCAGTGCTGCTACTGTGTTCATTTCATCAGTGGTGTTACAGTATTGTTATTATCAGTGGAGTTACAGTGTTGATTTCATCAGTGGAATTAGAGTGCTGGTTTCATCAGTGATGCTATATATATATGTGGTACCTCGAGATACGAGTTTAATTCGTCCCAGAACCGAGCTCGTAAGTCAATCGGCTCGTATCTCAAACGAATTTCTCCCATTGAAAATAACTGAATTCGGTTTAATCCGTTCCGGACCTATGAAAAATCCCCAAACCATTGTAAATTATGAATAAAGATATGTTTTTAAATAACAAATAAACATGTATAATTAACAAATACATAACTAAATATGAAATAAAGAAATAAAAGAGTTATTTAGCATAATAGTCTTACTTTGGAGACAGACGAGTGCGGCTAACGTAGGTAAACGGCGAGGAGGAGGGAGGGGGGAAGGGATGTAGGCACTCTAGACACGTATGTAAACGGTGCTCTTTTAGAACTTAAAACTATTTTCGTAACTTTAAAACTAAAACTACACTTTCCTTATTTCAAATGAAAGAAAAAACTTAAAACAATGCACTTAACTTTAAACTTAAACTAAGCTTAACATTTACGTAAATTTAATTATCACTTGTTTTTGCCTTCTTGGCTGCCCTTTCTGTACTTTCACTCGCAGCTCTTGTCAATAAAAATGTATCCAAAGAACTTTGCTTTTGCCTGCCTTTCAAAATGCTTCGAAAATGTGACAAACAAGTGTCATTAAAAAGCGCTGAAGCATGACCAGTTGCCACTTTTTCTGGGTGTTTCTTTTCAATGGAATTTGACAGCTTTTCCCCCATTGCCAGCATGTCTTTAATTTCACCTGTAGAAGTCTTCCTCCGGCTCTTCCTCCTCCTCACTCGTGTTAATCTCTTCCAGAACCTTCGTGTGTTGCATCATCTGCAAGCTCCTTCAACTCCTCAGTTGAGAGTTCCTCCTCATGTTCTTCAACGAGTTCGTTGACGTCACCCTCATCTACCTCCAGACCCATCGACTTTCCGAGAGATACAATCTCCTCCAACTCTTCTTGCTCGGTCTCGGGCTCAAACCTTTCGAAATCTCTTTCTGCAACAGCATCAGGCCATAACTTTTTCCATGCAGAGTTCAATGTTCGTCTTGTTACCCCTTGCCATGCCAAGTCAATGATACGTAGACAGATCATGATGTTGTAGTGATCTTTCCAAAACTCTCGAAGGGTTAGATTTGTTTTCCGTCACTTCAAAGCAGCGGCAGAACAAGTGCTTCGTGTACAGCTTTTTGAAGTTGGAACTGACCTGCTGATCCATCAGCTGTAGGATTGAAGTCGTATTGGGTGGGAAGTAGAGAACTTTGATAAACTGGAACTCCTCCAGAATATCATCTTCAAGACCAGGTGGGTGGGCTGGAGCATTATCAAAGATGAGCAATGCTTTCATCGTGAGTTTATTTTCTTGCAGATACGTCTTCACTGCAGGGCCAAAGATGAGATTTACCCAGTCAGTAAAAAACTGCCGTGTAACCCATGCCCTAGCATTGGCGCGCCACATAACGTGCAATTTTTCTTTCAGTATCTTGTGCGTCTTGAAGGCTCGAGGATTTTCCGAATGATAAACTAGCAGTGGCTTCACTTTACAATCACCGCTAGCATTTGCACATAATGCAAGGGTCAGACGGTCCTTCATGGGTTTTATGGCCTGGCATCATCTCCTCTGCTGTGATGTAAGTCCTCTGTGGCATTTTCTTCCAAAATAGGCCCGTTTCATCGCAGTTGAACACCTGTTGCGGGATGTAGCCTTCCCTCGCAACAAGCGCAGCGAACTTTTGAATGTACGTATCAGCTGCTTTCACGTCTGCACTCGCAGCTTCGCCATGCCTCATCACTGAATGGATGCCAGTTCTCTTCGTAAAATTATCAAACCAGCCATGGCTTGCCTTAAACGCTTCTTCTGATGCCTCTTTAGAAGTTGATGCTTCTTTTTTCACTAAGTCGGCATAAATACTCCGTGCCTTCTCGCATATTACCGTCTCCGTCACTGTATCTCCTGCCAACTCCTTCTCTTTCACCCACACGAGCAGAAGCTTCTCCATTTCCTCGTGGATATTTGTCCTTAATTGGGAAAGAATTGTGGTTCCTTTTGCTGGTGTAGCACTCTTGATGGCATCCTTCTGCTTCAATATCGTACAAATTGTCGATGTACTACAGTCATAGATCTTTGCGAGTTCAATCACTCGTTTTCTATTATTTCTTGCTTTAGTTCTATCGACATCATCCTCTTCTTCCTGTCACCATTGTCCTTAGCACTCACTTTCTTCGGCCCCATAATAACACACAAAAAAGTTCAGTAATCACGCAAAAATCAAGCAAAAAAGAGTACAGCGCACAAGATACACTTTGATTCAAGCGGGTAACACGTGCGGAAGTGAAACGAGAGACGCTCTCTGGATGATGCGTTGGAACCCTGCGCGCCGAACTAGCGGATGCTCCGGAAACACGGCTCGTATCTCGGATTTGGGCTCGTATCTTGAACGAAAATATGGCCCGAGCTCCGGCTCGTATCTCAAAAAAACTCGTATGTTAGGCTGCTCGTATCTCGAGGTACCACTGTATATATATATATATATATATATATATATATATATATATATATATATATATATATATATATATATATATATATATATATATATATATATATATATATATATATATATATGTACATATATATATATATATATATATATATATATATATATATATATATATATATATATATATATATATATATATATATATATATATATATATATATATATATATATATATATATATATATATATATATATTTAGATGACCTTCGGTGAAGGAGACGCATGGAAGATCTACGGACAAGGTAATCAGTGTGAAAAGAAATAACTTTTGTTGAACATTGAACAATTTACAGGTACCCCGAGAGAAGCCAAAGTGTAGTGAAAAACATTGAATTTCTAATAAGTTTTCCTCCCATGCATACAGATACATTTTGATTCTTATTCCCTTTATTTGATGCTCATCCATTTTTTCTTCTTCTGGAGGTTATTTATGAATTTTTTTCCCTCAGGTGGATCCAATGTCGCAAAAGTGAGAATTCTGACTTTTATTTTTTGACATGTTTACATTTCTGAGTTTGGGGAGATATCTATGTGAGTTATTGTGACTTAATATGGGAGCTTGTATGGTTGCCATTTGAAATGACTTTTCTTTGTTAAAAGTGATTACGCTTCATGGTTAGGGTTTTCAGTTTATTTCATTCTTTTTATTATGTTAGTTTATTGGGAAATAAAGATTCTATTTTTGTAACTTGGAGTTTGGTCTAGCCCCAGATTCAATGGACTTGGGAATAGTATCAGAGAGGCCGATTGCATCTTTCTTTTTTTATCATTACTTAAACAATGCCAAACGAGGTCTTGTTATAGTGGTGGCAGCGATAAGGGTAATTAGGCCTATGGTTTGCGTTTCTGGAGAGACTGGGGGTGCGGAAGGCGGGGTGCACAGGAGAAGAAAGGATTATATTTAGTTACGTAGTGAAAGGGGGTGGGGGGGGGGGGGGTACTTTTTGAAGCTGAGAAGACGCGCAATGGTCTAGGGTCAGCAGATTCGGCTACTGACAAGCCTTCAAAGGCGGTGGCAATTCATGTGTGTATTGGTTAGATCTTAATACGATGTGTGTAATAAATACGGTGCGTTTACCGCAACCTCGAGCGGTGTTAGGTATTTAAGGTGATCGATTAAGCATACAAGGGAGTCATCGTGGGTTTTATAGAAATCTGCTTTCGCGTCTGTGATTAGATATATGAGCTAATGCAGTGAATAGACGGCCTCAGTGTGTTTAAGAGAATCTCGTATACCGTTCCTTTATTGAAGACGTAAGTGTTCAGTATCATTTCTTTTTATCATTATTATTATGTTAACACTTTTCTCTCCTGCGTATTTTATCTTTTGCGGGATTAGAGAGACAGTTTGGAGGTTTGCTTTTAACGACTGTCAGTCTCAGTAAAGAAAAAAAGAAAGAAGGAAAGAAAAAAGAAAATGGTGATGAAAGAAAAATAAATTAAACACATTAGGTCCAACGTAAAGTTGCCTTATGTTTCTTTTCAAGAGCAATTTCAATTCGCGCTAATTAGGTGACAAACATTACTGGAGGAGGGAGGAAAGCGACAGGTCTTGGCGCTCTGATGGGCTTCATCCCTAAGTTGGAAGTTGCAAAATAAGTGTGTAATTATTATTATTATTATTATTATTATTATTATTATTATTATTATTATTATTATTATTATTATTATTATTATTTTAAGCAATATCCCCGAAATTGACGCCTCCTGATGAGTAATATCGGCGCAATACTCGCCAGTTGTAGTAGCAGAGAGAAAGCTATTGTTAGAAAAATAGAGAAGACTATTTACAAGTTGAATGCAGCTGATGCAGCAATATCTTTCAATAAAACTTATTATTATTATTATTATTATTATTATATTATTACTATTATTATTGTTATTATTTTTTTTTTTTTGCTCTATCACAGTCCTCCAATTCGACTGGGTGGTATTTATAGTGTGGGGGTCCGGGTTGCATCCTGCCTCCTTAGGAGTCCCATCAACTTTTTCTTACTACGTGTGCCGTTTCTAGGATCACACTCTTCTGCATGAGGCCCGGAGCTACTTCAGCCTCTAGTTTTTCCAGATTCCTTTTCAGGGATCTTGGGATCGTGCCTAGTGCTCCTATGATTATGGGTACGATTTCCACTGGCATATCCCATATCCTTCTTATTTCTATTTTCAGATCTTGATACTTATCCATTTTTTTCCCTCTCTTTCTCTTTTCAACTCTGGTGTCCCATGGTATTGCGACATATCAATGAGTGATACTTTCTTCTTGACTTTGTCAATCAACGTCACGTCTGGTCTGTTTGCACGTATCCACCCTATCCGTTCTGATACCATAGTCCCAGAGGATCTTTGCCTGATCGTTTTCTATCACTCCCTCAGGTTGGTGCTCGTACCACTTATTACTGCAAGGCAGCTGATGTTTCTTGCACAGGCTCCAGTGGAGGGCTTTTGCTACTGAATCATGCCTCTTTTTGTACTGGTTCTGTGCAAGTGCCGGGCATTCACTTGCTATGTGGTTTATGGTTTCATTTTCGTATTGCACTTCCTACATATGGGAGAGATGTTATTTCCGTCTATCATACTTTGAAACATATCTGGTTCTTAGGGCCTGATCTTGTGCCGCTGTTATCATTCCTTCAGTTTCCTTCTTTAGCTCTCCCCTCTGTAGCCATTGCCAGGTGTCATCGCTGGCTAGTTCTTTAGTCTGTCTCATGTATTGTCCGTGCATTGGTTTGTTGTGCCAGTCCTCTGTTCTTTCTGTCTTTCTCCTGTCTCTGTATATTTCTGGGTCTTCGTCTACTTTTATTAGTCCTTCTTCCCATGCACTCTTTAGCCACTCGTCTTCAGTGGTTTTTCAGATATTGCCCCAGTGCTCTGTTTTCGATGTTGACGCAGTCCTCTATACTTAGTAGTCCTCTCCCTCCTTCCTTTCGTGTTATGTATAGTCTGTCCGTAATTGCTCTTGGGTGTAGTGCTTTGTGTATTGTCATTTGTTTCCTGGTTTTCTGATCTATGCTGCGGAGTTCTGCCTTCGTCCATTCCACTATTCCTGCGCTGTATCTGATTACTGGCAACTGCCATGTGTTTATGGCTTTTATCATATTTCCGGCGTTGAGTTTTGACTTGAGTATCGCCTTGAGTCTCTGCATATATTCTTTCCTGATCGTGTCCTTCATCTCTTGGTGTTTTATATCTCCTCCTTCCATTATTCCCAGGTATTTGTATCCTGTCTCATCTATGTGTTTGATGTTGCTCCCATCTGGTAGCCTTTATTTTATTATTATTATTATTATTATTATTATTATTATTATTATTATTATTATTATTATTATTATTAATAACATTATTATGAAAGTAACAAGTCCGCTATATAACATCTCTTTATGCTCTTAAATAAAAGGTAAAAACTGAACCAAAGTACAGTTAAAGAAGCTGGACAGCCTGGGAGGATGAAACAAGCCAACAGATAAAAGCAAAGGAGAGAAAGCAATACAGCTGAAATATAAACAAAGGGGAAGCTACAAAGAACCTTATGTAGCATCTACGGTGGGCCACGCGTGGCAGAATGTGAGTACCGTCCCCCTGTGGGTCCCTTCGAGGGGTGGAGAGCACACCTCCGACGGGAATGGGAACTGAGGAACTGGAGAGGGGACAGGCGCCCCCAGCGAATGGCGAGCATCGGGGACTTAATTCATGAGGAGTGAGGCTGCAGGGAAGACTTGAAGCAGAAAGGAGTCACATTTGAACTGGATCAGTAAGTTAAGGATGACTAAAAATATACGTTGAGTTCATCATCAGAAGGAGTTACAAGGATCACGATGTCTCAAAGACTTTTTAGTCCATCCGAGGAGACATTGTGTGCTCACGTATCTCTAGGAGCAGGTTTTAATGTTCATTCACACTGTTACTGTTTACAACTTGTTATGGCAGTTTATTCCACGTGTCACATATCTTGTATGTGAAGAAGTTCCCACAATGGGATGGGTTGTATCTCTTCAGCTCTAGTTTCCATCCATTACTTCTTGTCTGGTTTTCGTTTAACGTAAATAGGTTACTGTCTACTTTTGTTATGCCTTTTAGCATTTTGAATGTTTCTATTAGTTGTCCTCGCAGTCGTCGTGTACTTAAGCCATACATGTTCAGGCTGGAAATAACATTTCTCAAGAGGATCTGCGGAGGATGAGCCTTCAAACAAACGACATTTTTGCGAATTTCGAAAAGCGGCCTATGGGTCATGTTGACAGAGAGTCGACGACGAACCCCTCATAAAATATTACTTCTTTCGAAGAGTTAATGGTCTTGAGGTCAAATTTCTCTCTTCATAATACTAACATTACTAAAAAAAATTACAATCATAACAATAAGCTTTTGTCACCAATAAGCCCTTTTCTTTTATAAGGTTGGCTCCAGAGGTTAGTACAAAAAGCTTGCCACTAACTAATTAAGGATGAACCTACTAAGCCTCTTCAGACACCTGCACAAAATCAGCATCAAAGACGCATCGATACCGTAAATGATCAATTCTGACCTGTTCGCTCCTCTTCTTTCTGAACAAAATTACCTTTCATTCCAAAAGCTCTTCATGCCATCCATCCAACACTCCTTGCAGCTGTCCTCCTTCTCCCATCCTTTGCATGACAAGAAAAGCTTCATCATGAGAAATTCCAACTAGAGAGAGAATATGAAGGGAATGAAGGAGAGAGAGAGAGAGAGATAATATAAGAAGTGTTTATACTTCATAAAATATTAATTAACTTTCAATAAAAAATCCACACATTATTGTAGAAAGGGTCAAACTAATTTCAATATATATATATATATATATATATATATATATATATATATATATATATATATATATATATATATATATATATATATATCCATTCGAGCTACAAATGTCCTGTAATATCTAATTCGCTCTACTTCGGAATTTATATATTTTCATATATGTACCGAAGGGGAATTTTTAGTTGATAATAATTTCGTCCCCTCATGGGATCGAACCACCGTCCAACGGACAGGCACGACATTGACGTTACCGATTCGGCTAACAGTGAGGCTATAAGTTTATATCGATTCTGACCTTACAAACTACCGTCATACTCGGTTTTTTTCCTAATTAGAATCGATATGTTAGCCAATTCGAACGTTTGACGCACGTAGCCATATTATGAATCACGGTGATGTGATAATTATTCACACACAAACACACACATGTGTGTGTGTGTGCGCGCGTGTGTGTGTGTGGAGAGAGAAATAGAGAGAGAGAGAGAGAGGAAGAGAAAGAATTATCCCGTTTTCATCCAGCTCCCTTATCGCCTGGCGCAGCTGCATTTGGCAGTCATTTGAATATGCTAATAAGCAAGTGCACGCTTGTTAGATAGCAACTGTTCTCACGAGAGTCCTTCTTTTGGGTGATCACAATGAAACAACTGACTACTAATTGTCATTTGCCTTGCCATCGACGTTCCTATATTTGAATTGTGGTTGAAAGAGGATTGAGAAGATGATAATTTTCTGAATTATATAAAGGCTGTTATTGCGACTCTCCGGTTGAAGGTTATTCTTATAGTTCTAGACTTTTGAATTTGATATCACATTTTTTCTAATTATTTGTAGACAAATAAGTAGGCTTTATTGAGTACTATAACTATGAAGTTTCCTCAGAACAGCTGACAGTCGTGCATTATAAGTGTTCTCTCCAAGAGTTAAAGCTACTCAAATAGAAAAATGATTATGTTCAGCCCATAATAGTGCTCTGAATAGCTGCAGAGTTTAAATGTAAATCACAACGTACGATGTTGCACCAATAATTTCAATTATCTGCACAACAACCTTGTTATTTCTCTTTGACTAATTATATATATATATACATATATATATATATATATATATATATATATATATATATATATATATATATATATATATATATATATATATATATATAGGCTCAGTTAGATAAATATAAATATATATATATATATATATATATATATATATATATATATATATATATATATATATATATATATATATATATATATTCGCAGATATACATTTACAAAGTATATCTGCACCAACAAGCTTGTTTATATCTCTTTGACCACATATATATATATATATATATATATATATATATATATATATATATATATATATATATATATATATATATATATCTGGTCAAAGAGAAATAACAAGCTTGTTGTGTAGATATACTTTGTAAATGTTCTACTATTTCCTTTCTTTGATGGTCCATTTCAGATCCAGAACTTGCATTTTGGAAAAGCGAATAACTTTACACCAAAAATATCATCGTCTGGAGACAAAGAGCATGTTGGTTCTTAGAACGGCCATCACAGCACAGCAAAGACTTAGTAGAAGACCACTCCCCTGAAAACTCCTCATTCATTCCTCAACACTTCCTTGAATACCCATTAACAGCAATTCCGTCGTCGTCTCCTAACATTGAAAATGACTTTACTGTATCCAGTCTCAGTTACATCAGTTATGACGATAAATATGAAAAGGATCTCTGACAACTCATTTAAATACAACCACAACTACACCGTCCATACATATTCGTGTGCGGTAGTTTAACCTATTTAACTTATTTAACCTATTTACCCCTTGTACGTGAGTCTTTTAAGCCGTTAAACAAATAATCTTTGCATTCTGTTCAGGAATGAACAATTGGAACCCAAAGTTAGCTGAATATAAGTAAAATGTAAATTAGAATATTCAAAAAGTAACACGAAAAAAGAGCAATTCTTCTGTGGAAAAGACGGGGCATGATTAAAATGTTAGGATTTTAATTCTCAGAGACCCCTCTCATACCCACCTATTTACAAATCACCTGAATACTGAACATAACAGCATAAGATTTTAAACTTGAACAAGAAAGAGTAAATAAAACTCTCGTTTTCTCGATTAGGAACTACTGGCTTTATCAGTCTCTGCCCTCCCACATTCAAAACTACCCTATAAATACTGTAGTTTAAAGAGCCTAGAGCCTACGCTAGTTATGCTTCACCTCAGCACATGAAGGAAAGTTGATCCATACAATTATTGAAGCTTGGGAAACGTGAACCTAAATCTTCCTCAATTTCAAATTCGCATCCACATATTCTGCGAGAAGAATAAATAATCTAGTGAGAGAAGCGTTCACAGGGCTACACTGACTAGGATTAAGAAAACCAGCTTAGTGGTTAGCTACTTCACAAATTCGAAAAGTTAAAATATTTTACCGGAATTCTGAGCGCAGATATGAAATGAAAAATTCAAAGATTTAACCAATATGAACATCTTTATACTTTGCTTTAGACTATGCCACAGATGAAAAGAAAATTTTTAATAACAACTAGAAATAACGGACGAAATCCCAAAATTATCGTTAAGAAACAGCAAACTTTTCTAACTCTTGAATATGTACAGTCTTCTCACGACCAGCCTGGCTGAGCTTCGCACAAACCTATTGAAAAATAAGGTAGAAAAAGCAAAACTTAGAAAAATTAGAAATGGATGTCTGAAGTCTGCTATGCAGAGAGCTCCAGAAAAGAGCCTATGGATCAGAGGCGTACGAAATTCTGGAGCCATTTCAAAAGTCTCCTTCAAAATCTAGATATGCTGATTTTGACGTCTAACTTGAAGCCACTTGCATTGCTTGGGTGAAATCAAAACTGTAATAAGATGTACCATGCTAGAATCTCGTACAGATAGAATTTATAGGTTATCTAAATATGAAACACAACGAAATTACCGTATACGAATCCCATTTTGATGGAACTACGTTTGAAATATAAAGTATACAAACTAATATACAAATATTTAAACTTGCCTCATGCTAGGAAAGCAAAGTTTATCGATACTGTATTTGCAGTAATAAAAAAAATCCTTACTACTCTCACTCCCACATCCAAGGGGGAAAGTTTATGGATTAAACATGAATACTAAAAGGGAGCAGAGTTAATGGGTGATGGTCAAACGTATTGCAAAAAATCTTGCCAATATTTCGCATTATGTCATTTGAAGAAGGGAAGCTGTCAGCCGATTCTCACGACACAGTACTACATGCTGTATAGGCAAAATCACCGCTGTGATATTTTCATCAAAAGGTGATGTCTTTAGACGGTTAGAAGCCATGATAAGTACAATCATTACAGGAAATTTCTTATTTATTCAACAGAATTCTAATTTTCCGCTTATAAGAAGTCAAAGGTAAGTTCGCAATCCTCATGTCACAATAATTAGTAGACACGGAGTAACATACTATATAAATATAATATATAATTTTCCTCTTTGTTATTGTAACCAACAGAATAATTACTCATATCAGATAATTGTTGTTTTATCCTGATTTTAAAAAAATCGTTGAGCTAGGCTTATCAAAATGTTGTTAACATCTCAAATGAGTAAATAAAAATTTAAAAAAATCTAAAAAGTAAAAAAATTCTGATTAAAGATTCTTGATGTCTTCGGAAATTGTTTTCTCGCCTCACTTTCCTATTTAAAAGACGTGTCTGTTATCCGTACAGCAACGTCATAATATTCATAATCTGTAAAACGCCTCTCCTTCTCCATTGAAATGGTAATGATGTGGCAAAACTCATTTGGGAGGAGACAAAAGCCGCCAATTGGACCTCTAGCAACTTTCCGCAAAAACCGTTTCAGACATTTTGTGTCCATTCGTCTGGTTTTTTGAAAAAGGTAACGGTAACAGAGACTAAAGTTTCCCTTTTCATTAAAGACATCTCATTTGAATTCTGTCCAGTTGAGCAATTCATTTTCCTTTTGCCTGATGGCGCCTCATTTGTAAGCACATCCAACATTTTCTACCCCTGCAAAGTGCGACGGATCTAATGAGAAATAAATGCAAGTATTTTTTAATGGTTTCCACAAAGGATGACTTGGATAAACTCCGACGACTAAACGCCAAAAATTTACTCTTGGTCCGGATCTTTCAAATAAAGAATCGGAAATGTAATATCCTTTCTGGGGGAAGTTTCTGGAGAGATCAATACAATTACAATATCCAGACTACTGCTAGACTTCTGTTGCATCTAAGAAAAAAATTTACAATGCAAATTGAATCAAGGTTGGCCCACCTTTAAACTCCTCCTCCTCCTCCTCCTCCTCCTCCTCCTCCTCTCTCTCTCTCTCTCTCTCTCTCTCTCTCTCTCTCTCTCTCTGGGTACAGTGAACCACCAGTTACACAAAAATTTCATTAGTTGCAATATTAAGCGTACACATAGATTAAGGAGGCGTACTTTGTTACTTCTAATATATAACAAAAATGTTAAAAGTCCCCTATTTTGTAAAAGAAAGAGGCTACAGGTAAGGATGGAAACCTGTTCATGTATATCAAAACAGGAATGAAAATACCTTCCTAAATCTAGAATGAAGAACGGCTCTCCTGTCGGCTTCCATCGGCACCTGTTTGACTCTCATACATCCAAATCTTATCACCAAAGGATCTTAAAACCTTTTTCCAATAAAAGAAAAATCATAGAGTAAGGATTGTTTTTATGGAGAAGCTAATAATAAGGACATTTCAGTGATACCTCTCACGACTTTCACTTAAAATGCATAACATAAATTCAAATCCAGGAAGCATCAAAAGTTCGGCATCAGACATTACCTTGAATCAGATTTCGACTTCTACTCTTCATGAAAGATAAAATTGTGAATGTTAGCATACGTTTTACGATGGTCTGGTCATGTGAAAAGAAAGGAAGATGATAATAGGCTGGTTGATTGCATGTATAATTCGAAGCTTTAGAAAGAGGGATTAGAGGCGGCCAAGAAAGTGTTAGGTTGAAGAAGCAGAAGACACATTAAAATGGAAAGTCTGCATACCCAGAAAACACAAGTAGAAGTGACTGGTTGTGAGTGCATATGTGTGAGTGTGCTCCCGCGCTTGTATGCGTATATGTTTGTATTTAGACTACACTAAATGACTGTGTGTATGTTTTAATTAATATGTAAATACCCATGTCCACATGATAAAATGAAAGGGAGAGAGCAGTAATCTCGACACATGTTAACATACCTATACCCACAAGTAATAGGAAGTGACTGAACGTTATTCCGAAATCACAACTCAGGATTCGTGCCTATAAGGCACTGCAGACGATTTGCTTCCTACGTATTTGCATTTGTCATATTTGTACTTGTCACTCAGTTTTTCCTCCTGCAACTTTTTATGCATAAAAACAACTAGTAGGTTATTTTCTCAAGAGGTTTTTATATAATAGAGATGATGCTTTTTGATGCATTTTCTGATTTTTACATGGAAATAACACGAAATGGTATGAAATAATATGATTCCGAAAGTGACAGTTCAGCTTCGTGTATTTATACTTGGACGAGAAGAAGAACTGGAATAAGTAGGTTTTTGTTTTTTACTAATTACAATAGTCGGGAGAATACTCAACAACTGACCTGACCTCGGTGAATTGCTTGCACTCTGTGTGGCTGGGCTGGCCGACTGCTATTTTGGGTATGAACGTCCATTTTCTCGCTCTCTAACACTTATGTCGTTTTAGTTTGTGTGTGTGTGTGTGTGTGTGTGTGTGTGCTACTGCAAAGTGGATTTTAGTTATTCACATAACTTTGTCATTTTAATTTCATCTCCGCGCTAATAAAGGATGAGTTAACGCATACCATGCCACGTTGGCGTTTTTAATTTATTGCGCTTTGTATGAAACTAATGTATTTAGGTATTTTTGTCAGTCCGTTTTATGGGACTGAAGATTCCTCAGTAGAATTTTCCTTATATTTTAGCATGTTACTCTTTTTTTTCACACACACAAAAAAAACCTGTATCTGCCATTTAGTCGGGTTCCATGTATAGTTCAAAGAACAAACTGTAATTACTTCTTCGTATTAATAACTGGGAAGAAACGTGTATTTTGATTCTCAGGAGCTTAGTAGCTAAGAATTTGTCCACTTGGTTGACAATGAAGGTGACCTGAACAGAAAAATATCTTTGATTGCTTATTGTGTTCTGTAGTTATTAAATCGTTAAGTTGGTGATACTAAATGTCAGTAAACTGCTACGTTCACGGACTGTAGATTTTCAACATACAAATACCTTTTAGAGATTGCTAATAAAGTTGTTCAGCAGTACCTTTATTGTATATTGTTAAATTATTGGGAATAATAGTAAGAGTAAATATATTTGCAGACTGAATTAGAAACAAGTAATCTACATGTCAGTAAGATTTATCAGTCCGGTTGGCCATCTGATGTAGTTTGGAGTTAATGATTATCATCTGTAATACGAAACATACTTAATAAACCTTAACTAGACAGGATGACTACACATTATTATCTGGCAATTTCCCATTTCATATATATGAAATGGAAAAGAAATCCGGAAACAAAAATGTACTTAATATGCCGGTACAAAAAAAATAAATTAAGTATATATCTTAGTTTTACCGGACCACTGAGCTGATTAACAGCTCTCCTAGGGCTGGCCCGAAGGATCAGATATATTTTTACGTGACTAGGAACCAATTGGTTACCTAGCAACGGGACCTACAGCTTGTTGTGAGATCCGAACCACATTGTATCGAGAAATGAATTTCTATCACCAGAAATAAATTCCTCTGGCTTGCCGCGTTTATGGCCGATCCGGAAAAGAATCGCACTTCGGGCCACCGGAATGGTAGCTTTGGAGCGCGAAATGCACTCGACCAACGTAGATACTAGAAAAGGCAGAGATGGACAGCAAGTGGAATCAGAACCTCAGAATAATCAGATGTTTCATTTGAGCCCTAAAGTCTGGGAGACGTTTCTCCCGATTTTGTCAGCATCATCATAGCCTCCAATCCTGTGCTATAAATTGACCTCAGGGATATTCCCTCTTTTTTCCCGTGCTGTTACTACCGCAAATCTCCACTCATCTTCAGCCCCCTATCTTGTTGGTCTCCTCCTAATAGACGAGTGAGTTACGTGCGTGCCTACTGATTCGGTAGTCGCGAGTTCGATACCACGCTCTGCCAACATGGAATCAGAGGAATTTATTTCTGTTGATTAGAAATTAATTTCTCGATATAATGTAGTTCGGATCCCACAATAGGTCCCGTTGCTAGGTAACCAATTGGTTCCTAGCTACGTAAAAAAAAAACTTTTAATCATTCGGGCCAACCCTAGGAGAGCTGTTAATCAGCTCAGTCGTCTGGTAAAACTAAGAGATACTTACTTTACTCCCAAGAGGTCTTTATTTTCCAACTCTTGTGAGCCACAGAGAAGCCCAGCTAACACTATTCTCCCAGTGGTGGCCTGAGGGGCAATAAGTATTCCATCGAACATGTATGTATTCGTATAACTTTCCAGGAGTTAAGAAAACATAGTATGTATCCTATACAACTTGATAATTGCAAAAAGTAATGAATAACTCTAAAACTATCATAATAATCCTATATAATCAAGAAATTGACAATTGTTTTAAAATTCCATTTTAAAGCATTTAGGGTCTATTCAGATTATAGCTGCACGTAAACGGACCTGCACCTGACCTGAACCGTCTACTCTCCTGTATTTATGGTCGTAGTTTAGTCCTGTTCTTCTCACCGGAAAAAAGTGAAAAAAGAAGAAATTTCATCCGCATTTTAGAATGTCGAGAAGCGAATGAAGTGAGCTGTTGAGTTTCCTTGAAGAAAATATCAGCAAAAGAAACGCTTCCTTTCGTGAGGCTGTATCAGCGAAAGAAAAACTAGCAGATGCTTCAGGGAAGTTTGCTAAGAATTAAATGGTTCAGTGTTTCAAACACCATGATGGTTTTAAATGTAATAGTACAATAGTTAAATAACAGTAGAATTTCTATATTTATTGGAAATGCTTTTCTCCAAATGAAAAAAAAATAAACTGTTTTACCTGTGAAAGAAAAAAATGACTATGTAATAATGTTCAATTGCAAAGCTTTTGTCTATAAATCAAAATTAAAAATACTATTTTTATAGAGTATTCTGGTTTGTAAAGAAGATTTTTAATTATAAGTTATTTTAAGTTATATTTGTAGAGGGGCGAGTATTTCTCTACGTAAATTTAATAGAATATTGTAAATATAGGAACTGGGTATAAGCAAACTATTATTTTTACGTAATCAGTCAAAATACTATAGGTACATTGCAAGTTACTGGCCTTGTCAACTGCAATTAATTATCTGCATTGCATCACAGGATTTGGAATTATAAGGGAACTAATTTCTATACTCTGAAATTGCTCCAGGCATCATGACTCGATTTTGAGTTGTACAGTCTGGAGCAATGAAATATTATTTCATTGGTCAATTTTGGTCTATTTCTTGTGTTATCGGAATAGTGAGATCAGAATTTGTTTTAAGTAGGTTCACACTATCAAGGATGTTTAGCTTCATGTTTTCCAAATTTGCTTTCTATTCAGGAGTAACTTTATTGAGTCTACTTAGGTACTTAAGGTAATTCACCGTTGGTTTTTTCTTCTTCTTCAATTCCTTGTTTTCAAGCTCTGTTTACCTTTTTGTTATTGGTCGCTTACTAGTACGCTTTACCGTCTTTGTATTATAATTTTTACTAGAGAATTGGTGTGATTTCCGGTTTGTCTGAAGCACTACAGTACACACAATCCCAAGTGGCAGTCTTATCGTTCTACAGAAAAAAAAAAAAAAAAAAGCCTAATAGCTGCCATCTTGGGTCTAGGTCGAAATTAGGCCTTGATTATAATAAGTAAATAGCACATTTTCCTTCCCGTACCGCTTATGTAAGTGGAGTATGGCAGAATATTATGTATGGATGGTTTACTAAGAGAGAGAGAGAGAGAGAGAGAGAGAGAGAGAGAGAGAGAGAGAGAGAGAGAGAGACTGACTAAGAACTATGTAATTATAACCGATGTACTTAGGAAAATTTTCAAAATTCAAGAACTGTGGTCGACTTTGGCTTCGAATTCATGTAGAGGGGCAAGACATAATAAACGAACCAAATTCGACTTACGGAGACGAAATCGCTTTTAACTCAGCTTTCAGAACTGTTGAAAATGTGTTCCAAGGCCAACCATTATATGAGATAACTAAATCGAGAAACATTTCTTGGCAGCCAGTATGACCAGACGAACCCTGAACATTAGCCCTGTTCACTAAAGTATGGTCATTCCTTTGATTTGTACAGCCTGAAATCTCTTTTGTATAAGCTTCATAACATATGTACCTGAGGCTATATACAGCAGACGCCATTACTGTTAAGGTCGCTTCCATCAAGTTTTAAGTAACATTTGTGGTGCTCTTCAAAGTAATTTTCTTCTACCCATTTCAGTTTAAGACTAATGGCCGGTTTAAGAATCAGTGGTCTAGTCTGCAGACAGACGCTACTGTCCCTAATGTAGTCATTTCTCCAAAATTTGAATTTGAAATTGGCCATCAAGTGTTGTTGCATTGGTCTGACGCTGAATCCTAACGATATAAAGGGTAATAATTGCCCTCTCCCCTCAAAAAAGGGAATTAGTGAGTACTAAGATTGAATAGAATAAACAAATAATATGCATAACGAGAGAGAGAGAGAGAGAGAGAGAGAGAGAGAGAGAGAGAGAGAGAGAGAGAGAGAGAGAGAGAGAGCAATACGAGGAATCCAGACTAACGCTCTGTAAAGATGAAAATAATCTAAGT
>NC_087212.1:82705893-82725893 GCF_015104395.2 Macrobrachium nipponense | reverse complement strand
ATGTAAACAAACTGCATGTGCTGTTCCTGTTCTGTAACTTCTGTCGAATTGATTGAGTCTGTAGTCTATAGTCCTCCTAATCTGTTGTTTTCATCGTGTGTTACTTGTACTTTAGTCACTATGGAGTGTACAAGAAATCCCGAGTTGCTAGATTTTGAAGGCAGTGGCTTCCATAATATTATTTTGCAGAAAAATAAAGATTTCGTGTGCTTACGAACTAAATCAAGAGAAGATTTCGACAAGTGGAGAGAAATATTCAACATCAAGAATTGAATGTTAATAATCTTTTGTATATAATAAACTTTTGTATAAAATAATCTTTTGTAAATAATTTGTTTTTTCCCTTATATTCCAATCTATGCAGTTGATTTTAAAATTTACAATGAAATATCAGCAAAGGAAAGCTTTTTGGTATCCGAGGCTGCAATTCAAATATGTATAATACAAGCAAAGCAACAATTTTGCATAGTTTAGGATATCTGCACAACAAAACCTGAGCCGGTATTGGTTGTACTACAGAGAAATTGTGCTTTATTAATATCTGTGCAAATTGGAAAAAATTTTATTTTCTGGTATATTTTTAATTTGACTAGAATGAATTTGCTACTCATTTCCGTTGGATATTATTAAAAGAATATGCTTTTTTTTATTGCAACATAGATTTACCCTAGCAACTATAATAAAGGTCTATATTTCCTGTCTCACACCATGTATACTTCCGAACATGAATTACCATCCGTATTCTAGCCTAACCTGACTAAATATGTACATTTCAAAAACATTGAGTAAAAACTACAAAACAACAATAGAAAATGTATATGAGCAGCAAAGAACAAATCAACTTGCAGAAGACATATATATGATCAACAGGGTAAAATTTGTGCATTTTGAAGAGTACAATGATTCCAAATAAAATCCAAAGTAACGAAAATTTTAAACTGTCAGCCTACTTCATATACTAAATGCCTAAGTGTCGAGGCCAATATGAATAGTTGGGGTACTTTTTTTCAATGGGGGAAGTATTACGTAACGAAACAGCTGATTGCAGGGGATCATAGTCCTCCTGTCGAGGCCAATATAAGCAAGTTAAGTCATTTTTCAACGAGTGAAGTAGTACGTAACGAAACAGCTGATTGACATGGGATCATAGCCCTTCTGGTGTGTTTCATTGAGCAATGTTGCCAGCCATATGCCTTGCGTATCTCGGTACTTTTTTTTAATAATTATATTTACCAATATTATAACCTCTCACAAGATTATTTTGTCAAAACTGGTGCTTCTGCATGAATTATTATGTAATGAAGCGGCTGATTGTCATGGGCATGGCTTTCTGCGTGTTTCATTGAGCAATGGTCCCATATGCCTTGCATATCTCAGTAACTTATGATGCATAAGCGATAGCGTAAATATTAAGCTGGTACAACATAGTTGATACCATTTTGTTTTCTGTATACATCTATAATAACTATATTTTACCAATTAAACCTATCATATAAGATAAGATTAATATAACTGGTGCTTCTGCAAGAATTAAGAAAAGCTTATACATGGTAGCGCTAGGAGGGCGGAGTCTCACGACGTCACCGCTACAAATCACGCTCTGATTGGTTCTAATATCCGAGGGGGTCTATTTCCATCCAGACTTCAGGAATATGCACCCGGGACTATGGATATAACAGCAAGTATCAAGAGCTGTGACTGCCAGTCGTAACGCTCAGACCTGCATGCAAGAACAGTTTTACGTTTGTCAGGAGGATTTACAACTTTCTAAAGATGTGTTTTGCCTTCCTTGTCTGAATGACATTCGGATATATGCAGTTCTTGTCCACTGGCCCCACTGCACTCCTACAGCAAAAGGACATCTGGACTGGTATTCAATTAGAGTTAATTGTTTAAAGTCTTATTTCAAAATTTTAACGAATTGGAATACATTGAGTGTTATATATGCAACGTTAGGAAATGTGGAATGCTTGGCCAATAACAAAAGCATAACTAACTTATTAACGTTTCAAAACAAACTGTTAACTGTTTTACAGCTTTCTAGCTATATGAATTGCCTTCCTAACCCTACATAACATTTTAATATATTAAGTTTTTGGCAATAACAAGAAAAAGACGAGCGAGCTTTAAGATCCTTGTAAAAATATTGCCGATAGAAAGTTTTCTTTATTACTTATTCATTTATTCAGGAGACGAGCCTGGCGAGGAGACCAACGATACCTGTCGTTGTTAACATCAGTTCAGAAGACTATATAATGCACCAAAACAGACAACTCACCTCAAGTTCATGTTTGGATAAGGGACAAAAAATACAGATACTGATTTACTTTCATTATAAACGCATACATGATACTTTGTTTAATAATTGTCTTGAAAAACTATAGTTTCAATTAGAAACGATCTGTTCCGTAATTTTTACACAGATTTCTCGTTGTCTTTCAAAACTGAATACCTGAGCGCAAAATTCTAAAATATATGAGTAATTGACACAGTATTAGGAAGGTTATACCTGAGGATTAAATTTATACGCTTTTATTTAGCTTGAATTTTTGTCTGTTTCTGGGTCAAAACTTGTAATATAATTTTTGACCTGTGCCCTTCGTCTGAGGGACTTGAAATTTTGTATGGTTACTCAAACCTGGTGACATTGCAACGTTACATGTTCAGTAGGTCAGCAGTGGCCTCTAATTCCCCTACAGTGAACTCTCCCAGTATCTCAGCATTTGTATGAAGCTCTTCGGATTTTTCATAACTTCTTTGACTGCAGAATAAGTTAATAACTCTGCGGGGTTTTCAAAGCTTCTTTGACTCTGAAAAGAGATTATTCCATACGCTGTTCAATTTCATTACAACAATCATAAATTCATCTCAAATACTGTCACAACTAGAATATATATCTTTTTAAAACACTAAAGAGTAAAAAATAATTGTTTGAGACGCCAGGATTTTCATACAGTTAATCTTATCTTTCACCAAATCCTGTACATCTTTCTCTGTTTCATTGTATATCTCTTGATGGTGTCCAGTTTTGATTTCTTTTTTCTAGTAATTTATTTCATTTAACCTTTCGTTTTGTTTTGCTAAACAATAATCTTTCGCAAATTAAACTGCTTTTCACCCTACTCCTTCACTTAGATTCCCCTTCATCCCCCTCAGAGAGAGAGAGAGAGAGAGAGAGAGAGAGAGAGAGAGAGCAGAACGCTCGTTCCAGCGCATCCTCGGAACTGGTCTTGTAATCAGTGGCATCTGCCGTTCAAGGAGTTGTTAAAATGGTAAAAGCTGAAGCCTTGAAGTTAGACTCCTTCATTATTAGCAGGATTTATAAATGTTTTGGAGACTAATGACAGTTTAAGGGAGACTTATTTTTTTGATTCTTTAGTAAAGGGGCCTCGATCTTTCTACGGATTATTATTTTACTAGCAAAATCTTGTATCCTGAATGTTCTGCATTATAATTGCAGCTGTCTATGGATGCTACACACTTCAAAATCAATATATATCAGAGAGTGATCATTTAATGCACGATGAAACATTAGGTTCATAAATGCAATTGGTTATCTAAAACTTTTGAGTATAACCCTCCTAGTGAATATTACATTACTAATGCACACTGAGTCTATGAATCTGGATTCCTAAGTATTTACCTGCCTTAAAAATTTATTACTAAGCTGTAAAGCTCTTTGAGAACGAATATTATTGCTGATTTTATTATAGCTTTATCTATACAAGTATGCAAGTCCTTTTGATTTTTCTTATTTTAAAGGAAATTCTTCTTCAAGTTCGTTATGTCACAAGGCTGTCAATTATTTGTTATTATGAGCAACAGCCAAAACGGCGTTTCGAGGGTAGTAGGTGCCTTAAGCAAGTCTCCAAATTTTGTGTTTTTTTTTGCTAAAAGCAAAGTTATTACTTACTAAATTCATGTAGGACATTGTGCATAAAAACTAATGAGTATAGTTTTGTATTTTACTGGAATATGTGGGAGAATGGTGTTTTTATCACGTGCTTACCAGTGGCATTGGCTGAGATGCCCATATATGGTCATATGTCTGAGTTTCCTTCGTGTGCTCATTTCTAATGTTTTGCTTTTATTTCAGTTATCAGCAATGGCCTCCAGAAATCTCTGGGTGAGGATACAATCAAGGCGCTTCTCAATGAATTTGAAAGTGACCTTCAGGACAACGTGGAGGTTGAAGAGTCGGAAGTAGAGGAGGAGGTAACCGCCATCTTTGTGGAAGAGGAGGATGATGGCGATGGGGATGCGGAACGAGCTGTTTCGGAGGGAGATGAGGAGAGGGAAAAGGAGGCTGTACCTCGAGACCTCTCCCAGGGGGATGGGGACGACGTCGATGGGTGGTGAGTAATCGGGGGTTAGTGGGACTGTGCCCGCTGTTGTTACTACAGCAACAACCACCACGACACCTACACCTGGACCGTCAACCTCTCGAGAACTGAGGACACGCTGACCCTGGTCGAGATTAAGAGCAGGAAGAGGAGGAGGGGTGACCTCCAGCCAGACAGGGGGTTGCTCCTATCCAGCGTGTTGGACCTGAGATTGTTGAGGGTCGTGATGGGATGCGTTGGCACAGAGAACCGTAGCGTTCTCTTCCCCGCATGTTTACGCAAAGGATCGAACCTGGGGGTCCTAGCCATGCCACCACTGGGGTGATAAGAGTGAGCAACATTTTCTCGCTGTTTTTGTCTGACCACATGCTCGCCGAGATTGTTTTGTGCTCCAATGAGCACCTTGCCCTTTTGAGGAATAATTATCATCATAAGGGCAATGTTGCCCTAAGGGACATGAACCTGAGGGAACTGAAGGCGTTCACTGGAATTCTAATAATTGAAAAAGGCGCCTGGAAAAGCAAATCATGGTGATGAGATCGGACTTGAGTAAACTGAAAGAGATGGCAGAAAAAAGGCTAAGAAGCAAGAAAACAAGGGAGGAACTGAACGAGAAATACAAAGTACACGAGAGGGGACTAAACAACACAATAGAAGATATAAAACAGAGGCTTAAGGCCAAAGCACATTAGATCCAACAGTACATGAACAGGAATAAGGGATACCAACAGAACAAACTATTCGGAACCAACCAGAAAAGACTATACAGCCAACTAAGAGGGGAAGACAACCACCAAGAAATTCCTGAAGCCGAACCAACTAAGAGACTCTGGGAAAACATCTGGAGCAATCTGGTATCACACAACAAACATGCAACATGGCTCCAGGAAGTCAAGGAAGAAGAAACAGGGAGAATAAAACAAAGATTCTTTGACATCACGACAGACACAGTCAGACATCAACTAAAGAAAATGCCCAACTGGAAAGCCCCAGGTCCCGATGAAGTCCATGGATACTGGCTCAAAAACTTCAAGGCCCTACACCCAAGAATAGCAGAACAACTCCAGCATTGTATCAAAAATCACCATGCGCCCAAATGGATGACCACATGAAGAACATCCTTAGTCCAGAAAGACAAGAGTAAGGGAAATATAGCTAGTAACTACAGGCCTATCACCTGCCTACCAATAATGCGGAAGTTACTAACCGGTATCATCAGCGAAAGGCTATACAACTAACTAGAGGATACAAACACCATCCCCCACCAACAGAAAGGCTGCAGAAGGAAGTGTAGGGGCACAAAAGACCAGCTCCTGATAGACAAAATGGTAATGAAGAACAGTAAGAGAAGGAAAACCAACCTAAGCATGGCATGGGTAGACTATAAGAAAGCCTTCGACATGGTACCACACACATGGCTAATAGAATGCCTAAAAATATATGGGGCAGAGGAAAACACCATCAGCTTCCTCAAAAATACAATGCGCAACTTACAATACTTACAAGCTCTGGAATAAGACTAGCAGAGGTTAATATCATGAGAGGGATCTTCCAGGGCTACTCACTGTCCCCACTACTCATCGTAGTAGCCATGATTCCCATGACAAAAGTACTGCAGAAGATGGATGCTGGGTACCAACTCAAGAAAAGAGGCAGCAGAATTAACCATCTGATGTTCATGGACGACATCAAGCTGTATGTTAAGAGCATCAAGGAAATAGATGCCCTAATCCAGACTGTAAGGATTGTATCTGGGGACATCAGGATGGAGTTTGGATTAGAAAAATGTGCCTTAGTCAACATACAAAAGGGCAAAGTAACAAGGACTGAAGGGATAAAGCTACCAGATGGAAACAACATCAAACACATAGATGAGTTGGGATACAAATACCTGGGAATAATGGAAGGAGGGGATATAAAACACTAAGAAATGAAGGACATGATCAGGAAAGAATATATGCAGAGACTCAAGGCGATACTAAAGTCAAAACTCAATGCCGGAAATATGATAAATCCCATAAACACATGGGCAGTGCCAGTAATCAGATACAGCACAGGAATAGTGGAATGAATGAAGGCAGAACTTCGCAGCATAGACCAGAAAACGAGGAAACATATGACAATACACAAAGCACTACACCCAAGAGCAAATACGGACAGACTATACATAACACGAAAGGAAGGAGAGAGGGGACTACTAAGCATAGAGGACTGCGTCAATATCGAGAACAGAGCACTGGGGCAATATATGAAGACCAGTGAAGACGATTAGCTCAAGAGTGCATGGGAAGAAGGACTGATAAAAGTAGACGAAGACCCAGAAATATACAGACAGGAGAAAGACAAGCAGAACAGAGGAATGGCATAACAAACCAATGCACGGACAATACATGAGACAGACTAAAGAACTAGCCAGCGATGACACGTGGCAATGGCTACTGAGGGGAGAGCTAAAGAAGGAAACTGAAGGAATGATAACAGCGGCACAAGATCAGGCCCTAAGAACCAGATATGTCCAAAGAACGATAGATGGAAATAACATCTCTCCCATATGTAGGAAGTGCAATACGAAAAATGAAACCATAAACCACATAGCAATCGAATGTCCGGCACTTGCACAGAACCAGTACAAAAAGAGGCATGATTCAGTAGCAAAAGCCCTCCACTGGAGCCTGTGCAAGAAACACCAGCTACCTTGTAGTAATAAGTGGTACGAACACCAACCTGAAGGAGTGATAGAAAACAATCAGGCAAAGATCCTCTGGGACTATGGTATCAGAACAGATAGGGTGATACGTGCAAATAGACCAGACGTGACGTTGATTGACAAAATCAAGAAGAAAGTATCACTCATTGATGTCGCAATACCATGTGACACCAGAGTTGAAGAGAAAGAGAGGGAAAAAATGGATAAGTATCAAGACCTGAAAATAGAAATAAGAAGGATATGGGATATGCCAGTGGAAATTGTACCCATAATCATAGGAGCACTAGGCACGATCCAAGATTCCTGAAAAGGAATCTGAAAAACCTAGAGGCTGGAAGTAGCTCCAGGACTCATGCAGAAGAGTGTGATCCTAGAAACGGCGCACATAGTAAGAAAAGTGATAGACTCCTAAGGAGGCAGGATGCAACCTGGAACCCCACACTATAAATACCACCCAGTCGAATTAGAGGACTGTGATAGAGCAAAATAATAATAATAATAATAAAATAATAATAATAATAATAATAATAATAATAATAATAAATAATAATAATAAATAATAATAATAATAAAAAAATAATAATAATAATAATATTTCACCTTGTTGCCCTCCTACTCATAATATATTGAATTTACATAAGTCAAACAAAGGATTCATCTCTTTTTATCTTGTGTAGATATCCTACATCAGATTCCAATTAAATTTGATTTGTACTGTCTGAATCACTCGACCCTTTAATCAGGGCTCTAATTGGACATTGGCCGTTTGTCAAACTTTGTTAATTAGGGATCGGTAATGTCTACTTTTTAATGGTTTATTCTTTTACCTACACGGTAAACTTTTTCTGACACAGACAAATACTTAAATACTTACAAATACATACACATATACATAAATATATATATGTCATATATATATATATATATATATATATATATATATATATATATATATATATATATATATATCGAACTACAAATGTCCTTTAATATCTAATTCGCTCTACCTCGGAATTAATATATTTCATATATGTTTAACCGAGGGGAAATATGAAAATATATTAATTCCGAGGTAGAGCGAATTAATATTAAAGGACATTTGTAGTTCGATATATGTATATGAAATCACGGTAATGTGATAGACTTATATATATGTATATATATATATATATATATATATATATATATATATATATATATATATATATATATATATATATATATATATATATATATACATATATATATATATATATATATATATATATATATATATATATATATATATATATATATATTTTTTTTTTTTTTTTTTTTTAAACACTTTTTTTCTTCTGTTCACCTATAAAATAAATCCGCTTTCCTTAGTAACAATCTAAAACGAAAACCCTTAAATATGTTTGTAAAATCGGAATGCAAACGTTTCCGCCAGTGAGGCTGCGTCACCCATCCTCCACTGACTCTTCCTTGAAAATCCCTGGTTGATCACTCGGAAGGGAGGTTTTTGAGAAAAATTGGAGTTTTCTTTCATTAACATATTAATTTAGATTCCATTATTTTCTGTCCATTCTGATTGAATTAGAAATCGGATTCGTTAAAAAATAACGCTAATGGTTAAAATGGGCAAATGCATAAAACTGATTAGCCTTACTGGACCGGTAAATGCATGAAAGCTTTTGAAAAGCGTGGTGACACGTGGTACCTAAACACACATCTACTCTTCGGTGTACCTTATCTCACATAATATTAGAAGTACAATTTTATTTTTCTACAGTTTATTCTAGGGAATACTTTAGTCGCTTCCTACAAGGATTGTGGTATCATACAAAGTAATGTAACTTTCCCATCTTTTGACGGTTGCATTAATATTCTAAGACAAATTCTTTTATTTTGCTCTATATTTTCTTGTTTCATATTTCGTGATCATTAGGAGTTACACAAAGATAAACAAATATACAGGTGATGAATGACTCAGATCTGTCAGTTTCCCTAACCCTTTCATTTCTTCCTGAGTATTCTTTTCTTTAAAAGTTCTCTCCTGTTATTACTGAAGGAGAAACAACAGCTGGAACAAATGTTTCACACCGTTGTTTATGCTCTTGAGCATTTTGTTCCCTCTCTCCTCATTTGCCTAAATTCAAGATCTCTCACGACCCTCTTGGACACGAAGCACTATTTTGAAATTTCTTCTTCTGAAGTAAATATAAAAGGAGCCTTCATTCTTACCTTTATTTTTCTTTTTGTGGAAATTAATTTTCTTAAATAAATTCTTTGATGTCAGTTTTTTTTACAACCATCATGAATAAGGTTCTCTCTCTCTCTCTCTCTCTCTCTCTCTCTCTCTCTCTCTCTCTCTCTCTCTCTCTCTTGGAAAGGAGATACAGTCACTAAGGAAGGTGTCCATTTTCTTAAAAGGAGAAAATCTACATTTGGTTTATTTATATAAAACTAAACTTTGCTCTGCCAAAAAAAAAGTTATTCAGAGCACAGAATGAAGAGGAAATAACCTGATGTTTGAGCCAATAGCTCATAATCTTTGAAAGATAAGAGAGATGCCCCTGAGCGGAGATCTGAAGCCACTTATCATAGAGAAGTCGCGTCCTTGCTATATTGATTGACTAAGCACATGGGAAGGTCTGTGTATATGGGCTCTCATCTACTGTGATATAACGTTGCGTGGCTAGTAGAGAGAGAGAGAGAGAAGAGAGAGAGAGAGAGAGAGAGAGAGAGAGAGAGAGAGAGAGTATAGATTTGTTTGTCCTTGGTGACGTGGTATATTTTCCCCTTATTTCTAACCTAAAAAACTCTCGAAGCATTAATGAATATTAATGTCTGCTGTCATGATAATTATTCTGGATATTTGATGAAAGTTCGTTAATAAATGTAATAAATGTCAAAAGGGAGAAGTGAAGGAATGGCATTCTTCATCACTTATGCAGCTAAGTATCTTTTCTTTGTTGGAATAAGAGAAACTGATGGATGATATAACTGAACATTTTAATTTTATTTCATAATGAATTATTACTTTAATATTGGCATAACAAAGATGAGCGGAGTTGAATCTGTGTTTGTCTTTTTCGGGCTATTTGAAGAAATATCTGGCTGTTATATCTAACAGAAATTTGTGGTGAAATACAGTCTGATAACTAAAGATATAATAACTTAAGATATAAAAAGTAGAATAGATAGAGAGAGATGAGAAGAGAGAGAGAGAGAGAGAGAGAGAGAGAGAGAGAGAGAGAGAGAGTGAGATTTATTGTACGATTATTGATACACGCATAGAAAACTGTTTCGTTCTTGAGAAAATTTATTTCCACATTTGTATAAATCTATATATATATATATATATATATATATATATATATATATATATATATATATATATATATATATAGTATTATATATATTATATATATATATATATATATATATATATATATATATATATATTATATACGTATATATATATACTATATATATATATATATATATATATATATACAGATATATATATACTATATATATATATATATATATATATATATATATATATATATATATATATATATATATATATATATATATATATATATATATCTGTATATATATAGAATATATATATATATATATATATATATTAACTATACAAAATCACAAAAGTAAGCACGTGATTTTGTTTACCAGCAAAAGCCACAGGGAAAATTTTAAAAAAGAAAAGATTGAGTGCCAAGTACTTTCGTGTATTTACTACATCTTCGGGGCACAAAGATGTGGTAAATACACGAAAGTACTTGGCACTCTGTCTTTTCTTTTTTAAATTTTCCCTGTGGCTTTTGCTGATATATATATATGATAGATATATAATAATATATATAATAATATAGTTTCTATATCTATATATATATATATATATATATATTATATATATATATATCTATATATATATATACCTCTATATATATTTATATAGATATATATATCTATATATATATATATATATATATATATATATACATATATATATATATATATATATCTATATAGATATATATATCTATATATATATATATATATGATATATATATCTATATAGATATATATATATATATATATATATATATATATATATATATATATATATATATATATATATATATATATATATATGTATATATATATATATATATATAGATATATATATATATATATAGATATATATATCTATATCATATATATATATATATATATATATATATATATATATATATATATAATATATATATATATATATATATATTTATTTAGAGAGAGAGAGAGAGAGAGAGAGAGAGAGAGAGAGAGGGCGGTGGCCTATTGTGAGGAGCATCATATCTGTAATTAACGCTAATGATAATCGTAGAAATGCCTATTTCCAGAGCTTTTATTCCATTATTATCTTTCAACCAAACGAAGCTATTTCAGATTCAATAGTAAAAATAGTATGATTACTAAACATAAACACAAAGCAAAACTAAAAAAAAAAAAAAGAGACAGCTCTAAAGCAATAAATAAATTATTACAGATAATTCGTAATGTCTTCCAGCAGTTGCTAAAAGTAATTTTTTTTTATTCTTTCTTTTTTTCACACCAGAAAGTTTCGCTACTCGTTTGAACATTTTACAGGCGGTGAGAAAAATCTTTTGTTAGAAAAAATGACAGGAAGCAGGACTAATTTAATCTAATTTTCTCTTCCCCCAAAGCCAAGTGACGCTTCTGGATGATGGGAAAATTTAATATCCTCGGTATTTTCTTCTGGAAGTGGATTTTCCCTTACTATAGTCAGAAAGACTTTGTTCCATTTTAGGTAGATAAAACAAAATGCACAAGATTTCTTTTTCGATTTTATTGCAAAAAGTAATCGAAGGGAGACGTCTCCAACTTTTTTATTATTTACATTAAAATTATCGTTGTTGTTCCAAGAAGTAATTAGATAGTGAAGAAAATGTTTGAAATATTTTGCTCAAATAATAAAATAAATAAAAGAGCAACTTTCACCTTCTATTCAGTATCAAGCATCATGGCCGATTTTCGTAAGGAGGATGACAAACAAATTCACTGAGACCTTTTCATTTGTAACTACTTTTCAAAATAAACGCTATTGTAATATTTATAATCAATTCCTGCGCTTATAATAGCTGCAGTATTTTTCCAGAGGTATGTGGAAACGACGAAATATATCCTTATTGTTTGTTAGAGAGAGAGAGAGAGAGAGAGAGAGAGAGAGAGAGAGAGAGAGAGAGAGAGAGAGAGAGAAATTGTACTAATCAGACACAATGACCGGCATTAATACTATTGACAAAAGTTGATTACATTATTGATAACCGCCTTCACTTTGTTTGCAGAAGCTCCAAAATATCTCGGTTTGGTGAGTGTTACAATTTTCTCTTTATTCACCTTTTTAGTACTTTTTCATGTTGTTTATTGTAAAGTATTCTGATTTTTTTCAACCCATTTTCATTTCGTATAGCCCCTTTCTTTTTCACTTCACCTTCTTTCGAAATCATAGGTATTCCCGATTTTGTGGATTTGTTTGATATTCTTAAATTTACGTGACTGATTGTCTTTTGGTATCATTGGTATTATTATCGTTATTATGAAAAAGTTTATTGGGTTGAAATTTTTCCATTATTTATTTACTGGAATCCAAAACGAACTATCTGTTAATGTTCATTAAGTTATTCACTTTACTTATCACTCTTAGTTATGCAACAGTAAGGGTTAAAACAAGAATCTTCAGCAGCTTAATAGTTTCTTGAAGGAGCCTTTGTTCATAGGAGGGAGTAAATAAATAACTAAAATTATATAAATGAATAGGAATAAAAAAATAAAAATGAATGAATAGATAATATTGAATAAATAAAAAAGTAAATAAATAAATATAAATAAATAAACAAAAAGAAATATAAATAAAAAATAAATGTACAAATAAAATAAATAAGTAAATCAAAATAAATAAATAATAATAAATAAATAAGTAAAAATAAATGAATAAATTAAAATAAATAATTAAAAATAAATAGATAAATAAGTAAAAAAAAAAAAAAAAAAAAAAAAGAAAAAAAAATATATATATATATATATAAATAAATGAATAAATCATAATAAATAAATAAAAATAAACAGAAATAAATAAATAAATAAATAAATAAAAGTAAATAAATAAAATAAATAAATAAATAAAAGTAATTAAAAATAAATAAATAAATAAATCAAAGCAAATAAAGAAATAAATGAATAAATAATAAAAAAAATTATTCATTTTGGTAGTGAAAGCCAGAACGGCAGGCAAACTGAGTTTGGTAACACTTTCTCTCTCTTTCTCTCGTCTGGCAACAGCTCCCTCTCTCTCTCTCTCTCTCTCTCTCTCTCATCTCTCTTCTCTCTCTCTCTCCTCTCTCTCCATTTCATTAGGTCATCAAATCAGAGTCGGAACTACACAAATATACATTTATTTAAAAGCAAAGTATTAACTGAATAACTCAGATTCTTAATAGCATGATTAAATGGAATGACTCAGATAACCCTCGGTAATTAACAGTCTACCAGTAATTAGTCAACACCATTTATCTAAAGAATTATCCCGCTCTTCTCCAATCATAGTCCCCCTACCAGTACAGTTCCCTCCACTAGAACCACCTATTAGGAGACAGAACACTCTGGTAAGCCAAAGAACAAAATCAAAAGATCACATAAAAACAGGTTATCTCTGAAATAAATATTCAAATACAATCCAGCCAAACTTTGGCTAAAGCAGAGTAATTCTTATCCATTTCCAGCCAGCCATCCTGGCATCTGCCTTCTCTCTCCATAACAGTCTTTATGGTTCTCGCTAATTACATGCTATTATGAATGGACATAGTTTGTATGAACGCGCGAATTCGCACCCACCGTTCACACCTTGAAACTGCTCTAATCCAGTTTCAAAGTCACCTCTGACGAACGCCCATAACTACAGGACGAACGTTGACCTGCCTAGGAAAGGATCTTAATGTCACACCATCCAACAAGACATATCAGCATTCCTAAGCTGTCGCTCGGACACTCAGTCTCCACGGGAAGCTAAAAAATAAATAAATTGAAAGAATTAAAAAAAAAATAAAAAAAAATAAATAAATAACTAATAAAAAGTAAATAATAAAAAATAAAAAATAAAAATGAATAAAAAGATCAAAATAATACAAAACTAAGAAATTAAAAATATATAATCATAAAAATAAAATAAATCAATAAAATATAGATAAAAAAGATAAAATAAATAAAAAAGTACTATAAAAATAAATAAATAAATAAATAAAAAAAATAACAAATAAAACAAAAACAAATAAATAAATAAAATAAATTGATAAAAAGAAAAAATTAAAACAAAATAAATAAATAAATAAAAACTAGATAAAAAATAAATAAAAATAAATAAATAAATAAAAATAAAAAAATAAATGAATAAATAAAAAATAAGTAATTAATAAATAATAAATAAAAATTAGAAAATAAATAGATAAATAAATAAAATTAAATAAATAAATAAACAAAATAAATAAATAAAATAAAAAGAAATAACAAAAATAAAAATAAATTAAATAATAAGATTAAAGAAATAAACAAAAATATGTAAATATAAATAAATAAATAAAATAAAGAATAAAAAAATAAATGAATAAATAAATAAAAAATAAATAACTATATAATAACACTAAACATAAATGAAAATAAATACATAAATAAAATAAATAACAAGGAGAAATAAGAAATAAATAAATAAAATAAAATTGATAGAAGTGAATAAATAAAAAAATAATAAAATAATAAAAATAATAAAAATAAATAAAAATAGAGCAAAATAAATAACTAAAATTAATTAAATAGAAAAAAATAAATAAATAAATAAAAATAAATAGATAAATAGAAATAAATCGGTAAATAAATAAAAAAACATAAAATAAAAGTAAATAAGTAAACAAATAAATTAAAAGAAAAAATGAAGACATGATCAAAAATGAAAAATAAAAAACAAATAAAAAATAAGTAAATACAAAATAAATATGTAAAATAAACTTGATTGAAATAAATAAATCAAAATAAGTAAATGAATAAATAGATAAATAAATAATATTTAAACAAATAGATTAAAATAGAAAAATAACAAATGAATAAAAAATAAACAAAAAATAAATAAATAAAAATACATAGTAAAATTAATATTAAATAAAGATAAATAAATTAAGCGAAATAAATAAAAGAAAATAAATCAATAGTTATGAGTAAATGAATAAACAAATAAAAATAAATGAATGAAAATTATTAAATAAATGAAAAAATAGAAAGTAAGTAAATAAAAATAAAATATATATATAAATAAATTTAGAAAAAATAAACAATAAATAAAAAAAGATAAGTAAATAGAAGTAAATAAATGAAAAAAATAAAAATAAATAATAAAATGAATAAAATAAATAATACACTTCTAAATAAAAATAAATAAATAAATAAAATTGGATTAATCAATCAGAATATTAAATAGATATTTAAAAAAAATGAATAAATCATTAAATTAAATTAAAGAAAATAAGTAAATAAATAGATAGATAAATAAATAAAATTAAAAATAAAAAGTAAATAAATACAAATAAAAAGATAAAAAATAAATAAAAATAAATAGATAAAACAAAATAGATAAATAGATAAATAAAAATAAATAAATGAAAAATAAATGAATAAACAAAATAAAGAAATAGAAACAAACAAATAAAAATAAATTAATTAAATAAATAAATAAATAAATAAGTAAAAATATATAAATCATAAAAGTAAATGAATAAAAAGATAAAAAACTTGATATATAAATAAAAATAAATATAAATATATAAATAAAAAAATTAATAAGAATAAATAAAATAGATAAAAAATAAATGGGAATAAATGAAAATAAATAAATAAAATGAATAAATAAATAAAAGGAAATAAATAAATAATGGTACAAAAATAAACAAAAAAATAATAATAAATAAATAAAAAGGAATAAATCAATCAAAATAGATAAAAAATTAATTAATAGAATTAAATAAACAGTCAAAATAAATAAATAAATAAAAATAAACAAAAAAGGAAAATAAATTAAATTTTCTTAAAAATTAATATATAAATAAATAAAAATATCAGGAGACAGAGGAAGGCGACGGCCATTAGGACACATCAGCGTGAAGGTGGACTATTTGAAACATTGCAATTCATTTCAATTCTTTATTTCCTACGTTACGTAATATCATTATTACATCTTCAGGGAATCTGTTAAACAATAAATAAAATTACTTTAAAATTACTTAAAAATTACTTTAAAAATTACTCTAAAATTCAACATTTATAAATTACAACACAATTAAAAAAAACATACAGAAACGCAAACAAAAAAAATAAAAAGACCAAAGAGAATGATCATGTTTCAAAGTTAAAGGTTGAAGTGTTGAATTCTCTTTCTTTTATAGATAGTATTATTTTTAAGAAACTGTTTAACAAATCTTTAAGTGATTTTACTTCGCTCGTACAAGAAAGACATTTCAGGAGGTTGAGAGGTTTGGGTATTATTATTCCAAATTTTGCCAAAGAAAGAGTGACTTTTTAATTTATCAAAACATGTGTTATCTAAATGTGAAGAGTTTCTTTTATCTCTCGGGTTGGAGTTTTGCCTACCTAATTTCAGACCTAATTATATCAAGCTTTTTCTCCCCATAGAGTCGATTTTCCATAGGCTGACAGCATTACCGTTTAACGTAAACAAAAGCGACCTTCAGAAACAACTCTTCGAACTGTCCCAGGGTGCATTTAGAAAATTGAAAACGCGCTGGACTTCATTCTTTAAAAAGGAAGATCATCACATCCTTAAACAGCTGGCAAGTAGAAAGGATCTAGTTATTAACCAAAGAACCGACAAGGGAAGGAACTGTTTTATTAGATGCAACCGACTATAAAGAAAAAATGTTGACTATCTTAAGAGACCTAGGTAAGTTCACTGAAATTGGAGCACCCGATTTTTACAATATCACAGTAACTGAGGACAAAATAAACAGATTTTTACGTCTTCTGAAGAAAGAGAAAATCATAGATGATAACACATACCAGGACTTGTTTGTCACAGGATCATCCTTTGGAGTTTTATATGGTCTCCCAAAAATACATAAGCCTAATACACCAATGAGACCAATTTTGGCATCATATAATACAACTAATTATAAGTTAGCTAAATATTTGGTACCTTTTTTAGAACCGCTAACCAAAAATGATTTTACTTTCAGTAACTCTTACTCTTTTAAGGATAAAGTTTTATTACAGGACGCTGATTTGAAAATGGCCAGTTTAGACGTTGAATCTCTATTTACTAATGTCCCTGTGGAAGAATCTATCGATATTATCTTAAACAAACTTTTTCCTGAGCCAGATTCTGTTTTTAACAATTTCAATCATTCGTTTTTTAAAACTCTTTTAGAACTAGCAGTGCGGGACACTGCCTTTGTTTTTGACGGCAAACTTTATAAGCTAACAGACGGTGTAGCCATGAGCTCTCCCTTGGGTCCCACTTTTGCTAACATCTTCATGTGCTCGCTGGAAGAACGCATGTTAGATGACTGCCCACTCAGGTTCCATCCACTCTTTTATGGTAGGTATATTGATGACACCTTCGCCTTATTTAAAAATGACTGTGATATTGACTCCTTTTTAGCATATGTTAATACTAAACATAGTAACATTAATTTTACCTTGGAAAAAGAGGTGAACGATCAATTACCTTTCTTAGACGTTCTTGTCACCAGGGATAATGGCTATTTTAATGCATCTGTTTTTAGAAAGAAAACTTTTACTGGTCTAGGATCCAATTACTATAATTCTTGTTTTTATGATTTTAAAATAAACTATTTTTACTCTCCTCCACAGGGCATTTTTATTACATCGAACTGGCAATACTTCCACCAAGAAATTAGTTTCCTTTCTGGATATTTTACGGATAATTGCTTCCCACAGACTTTGTTTTATAAAAAGCTCCGTTTGTTTCTTAACAAACAGTTCGCTAATGTTGCCAAACCATGTACAGTACCAAAATTAGCTTTTTATGCCAAATTTCCGTTTTTACATGATGACTCCTTTCGGAAAAAGTTTGCACAAATTATTCACAAACATTATGGTGGCCATTATATCAAATATTAATTCCAATAAACCCGCTAACAATCGGTTCCTTTTTCAGATATAAAGATCGATTGGACCTTCTCTTGACCTCCAACGTGGTCTATAAGTATACTTGCCCTAAGTGTAACTCTGGGACATATGTTGGATCCACGAGGAGGTTACTGCGGGTCAGAATCGACTCTCATCGGGGATTAAGTTTCCGTACTGGCTGTAGGCTCTCCAATCCCGAACATCCTAATATAAGAAACCATTCAAAAAACTGTAAAATATATATAGTAAGAAGCCATTTCCGAGTCAGAGGCCAAGCAAACAATGCATATGAACTGCCTATCCTAGAGTCATTATTTATTAAACAACTGTACCTGAGCTAACTTTTATTTATGTTTTGTCATTCTGTCTCTTGCCTTCTCGGCATAAGGTTGGTTAGCGGTCTTTGGTCTTTTTATTTTTTTTTTTTCGTTTCTGTATGTTTTTTTTTAATTGTGTTGTAATTTATAAATGTTGAATTTTAGAGTAATTTTTAAAGTAATTTTTAAGTAATTTTAAAGTAATTTTATTTATTGTTTAACAGATTCCCTGAAGATGTAATAATGATATTACGAAACGTAGGAAATAAAGAATTGAAATGAATTGCAACGTTTCAAATAAATAAAAATAAATAAACTAAATAAATAAAAATAAATCAATCCAATATATAAAAAAATAAATAAATAAATACAAATAAATAATCAAAATAAACTAAATCAAAATAAAATTAATAAATTAATATAAAAATAACAATAAACAAAAATACCCTATATCAAAATCAAATGAAAAAATAAAAATAAATCAATTAAAAATAAAATAAATAAAAATAAATAAAAATAAATTAATAAATATATAAATATATATAAATGAAAATAATAAATAAAAAATAAAAAATAAAGAATAAAAAATAATAAATAAATAAATAAAAATAAGTAAATAAATAAAAGAAATAAATAAATAAAAATAAATAACAAATAAAATTAATGAAAATAAATAATTGAAAAATAAATAAATAAAAATAAATAAATAAATAAAAAATGAATACATACAAATAAATAAATAGATAAAAAATAAATAAGTAAATAATATTAGAAATAAATAAATAAAAATAAACTATTAAAAAGAAATAAATAAGTAAAATAAATAAATAAATAAAAAAATAATGAATAAAGAATAAGAAATAAAAAATATTATAATAAATAGTAAATAAATAAATAAATAAAAATAAAATACATAAAGTAAATAAATAAATAAATAAATAATTAAATAAACTAAATATATAAAAAGAATAAATAAATATAAATATAAATAAAAAAGTAAATAAATGAATAAATAGAAATACCTATAAATAAAAAACTAAATTAATAAATAAATTACATAAATAAATAAAAAATATAAATAAATAAAAAAAAATAAAATAAGTAAATAAATAAAAGAATAAATAAATAAAATAAAATAAATAAATAAAATAAATAAATAAAAAAAAATAAAAAAAAAATAAAATTTAAGATATATAAAAATAAACAAATAAATAAAAAAGGAAAATAAATTTCAAAAACATCTAAAAATAAATAAAATAAAGATAAAAAATAATATATAATCAAAAAAAAAATAAATAGAAATATAAATTCAAGTAAAAAAATCAAAATAGATAAATAAATAAAATCAGATAAATAAAACAAATGAATTAAGAAATAAAAACGAATAAATAA
>NC_087212.1:82685893-82698393 GCF_015104395.2 Macrobrachium nipponense | reverse complement strand
TAAATGAAAAAATAAATAAATGAATAAATAAATAAATCAATCAATAAATGAATAAAGAGTGAGTAAATAAATAAAAACAAACAAATAGATATATAAATAAAAATAAACATATAAATCAAAATAAATATATAAATCAAAATATTTGAATAAATAAATAATAAAAAAAACAAATTAATAAATCTAAAAAATGAATAAACAAAAAATGAAATAAATAAATAGAAAAATAAATGAATAAATGATAGATAAATAAATAAAGAAATAAATAAATGAATAAATGAATAAATGAATAAAATTAATAAATAAAATTAATCAAATAAAAATAAATAATTAAAAAAATTATAAAAATAAGTAAATAGATAACAACTAATATATAAATAAATAAATAATAAAGTGAATAAATAAATGATAATAAATAAATAAATAAATGATAATAATAAATAAATTGTAACAAAGAACTATATAAATGAATAATAAATAGAAAAATAAAAATAAACAAAACATAAATAAAGAAATAAAGAAAAATAGATTAATAAAAATAGGAAAAATAAATAAAGATAAATAAAATACAGGAAAATAAATAAATAAATAATAAATCAATCAAAATAAATAGATAAATAAATAAATAAAAAAAAAATTAATAAACATTAATAAAATAAAAAAATAAATAAACAAAAAAAGAAATAAAAATAAATTAATTAATAAAGAAAAATAGATAAACAAATAAAATAGATAACTAATTAATAATAAACTTAAATACATAAACAAAAAAAGCAAATAAAAAATAAATAAAAAATTAATAAATAAATTAAAAAAAATAAATGAATAGATAATTTAAAATGAATAATAAATAAATAAATAAATAAATAGATAGAAATAACCAAAAAATAAAAATAAACAAATAAATCAAAGTATATAAAAATAAAAAATAAATAAATAAATAACTAAATCAAAAATAAATAATAAATAAAATGTGAAAAACTAAATAAATATATAAAAATATAAGTAAAAAATAGATCAAATAAAAAAAACAATAATAAATAAATAATTAAATAAAAAAAAGATAAATAATTAATAAAAAATAATAAAATAATTAAATACAAATAAATAAATAAAAATGAATAAATAAATTAATAGAAATAATTATATAAAATTAATAAATAAAAGTAAATCAATAAATTAATAGAAATAATTATATAAAAATTAATAAATAAAAGTAAATCAATAAATCATAATAAACGATTAAATCAAAATGAATAAAAAAATAGATTAATAAATGAAAAATAAATAAATAGCATAAATAAATAAATAAATAAATAAATAAATAAATAAATAAATAAATAAACAGGCTGAAATCTAAATAAATAAATAAATAAACAAATAAATAAATAAAAAATAAATAAAAAAAATAAAAATAAATAAATAAATAAATAAGAATAAATAAAAATAAATACTTAAAAATAAATAAAAAAATAAATATAATAAAAAAATAAAAATAAACAAATAAATAAATAATTTAAAGCAAATAAATAAACAATAAATAAATGAATAAAAATGATAAATAAAGATCAATAAATAAATAAACAAAAGTAAATAAAAATGAATAAGTAAAAAAAAAAATAATATAAATAATTACATAAAAAAATAAAAAAAAATAAATATAAAAGTCACAGTAAATTCAATAAATTAAATAAAATCAATAAAAAAACAAAAACAAATAGGTAAATCAAAATAGATGAATCAATAAATAAAAACAAAAAACAAAAAAATTTGTAATAAATAAAAAGATAAAAAAAAAATAAATAGATAAAAATAGCAAAATAAATAATAAATAAAAATAAATAAATAAAAAAATAAATATAAATAAATATATGAATAGATAAATAAATAAATAAAAAATAAGAAAATAAATAAATAAATAAATAAATGAATAAATAAACAATACTAAATAAATAAATAAAAATATATACTATTGAAAATAAAGAAATAAAACTAAATAATAAAAAATTCTAAATATTAAATTAAATAAATATAAATAAATAAAAAACATATAAAAATAAATAGATAAAAATAAATATATAAACCAATATAATAAGTAAATATAAATAAATAAAAAAAATATATATGTAAATCGAAAATAAATGAATAAATAAAAAAATTGAAAATAAATAGATAAAAAAGAATAAATAATAAATGAATAAATAAAAATAAATAAAATGAATAAATAAACAAATATATATTCAAACATAAATAAATAAAAAACAAAAATTAATTAATAAAAGATGAATAAATAAAGTAAATGTATAAAAATAATTAGAAATCAATAATAGAAACAAATAATCAAAATGAAAAAATAAAGATAAATAAAAAAGAATAAATAAAATAAAATGAATACATAAAAATCAATAAATAAATAAAAAGAAATAAATAAACAAATGAAAAAATAAAAATATTATAAATTAAATTGCAAATAAATAAATAAATAAATAAAAATAAATAAACAAAATAAATTAATGAATAAAAAGTAAATAAATAAATAAAAATATATAAATAAATAAATAAAGATATATATAAATAAATAATTAAATAAATAATTAAATAAATAAATATATAAAGTAGAAAATAAGTGACAATAAATCAATAAATGAAAATAAATAAATGAAGATAAATAAATTAATAAATAAATAAAAAAAAAAAAAATAAATATAAAATATGAAAAAAAATATATACATAAAAATTATTGATAAATAAAAATAAAAAACAAAAATATAATATATAAATAAAGTAAGAAATAATTAAATAAAAAATAAATTAATATAAATAAATGAATAAATAAAAATAAATAAAGAGAATATATATAAAGATAAATAAAAAATTACTAAATGAATAAAAATAAATAGATGTAAATAAATATAAACAGAAAAATTGGAATTAATAAAAATTAAAAATTAAAAGCAGTAAAAAATTGTCAAAAAATTTACAAACAAACTATTACAAGTCAAAGTAAATGACTAAATGAAATAAAATCAATAAAAAAACAAAAACAAATAGGTAAATCAAAATAAATGAATAGATAAATAAATAAATAAATAAACAAAAATAAATAGCAAAACAAAAATAAATAGAAAAAAATAGCAAAATAGATAATACATAAAAATAAATAAAATGAAAATTAAATATAAATAATAAACGAGTAGATAAATTAAAAAAAAAAAAGTAAATAAATAAATAAAGAAATAAATAAACAATAGAATAAATAAATAAATATAAAGATTAAAAAAATTATAAATGATTAAAGATAAATAAATAAAAGTTATAAAATAAAATAAATAATTAAAAATATATAAATAAATGATTAAAAATAAATAAATAAAAATGAATTAATTAAAAACATTTCTAAATAATCAAATAAATAAATATATATAAATAAAAAAAATACAATATAAAAAATAAATAAATAAAAATAAATATATATATAAATCAATATGAAATAAATATAAATAAATAAATAAATAAAAAATATATATGTAATCAAAATAAATGAATAAATAAAAAAGATTGAAAATAGAGGATAAATAAAAAAGAATGAAAAAATATTAAATGAATAAAATAAAAATAAATAAATGAATAAATAAACAAAATATAATTTTAAAAATAAATAAATAAAATTAAAAAAATAAATTAAAAAATATTGAAAAAAATGAATAAATAAAAGTAAATATATAAAAAATAATTAGTAATCAATAATAGAAATAAATAAATCAAATGAAATAAACAAATAAAAGATAAATAAAAAATCAATAAATAAATAAAAGTAAAAAATCAAATAAATAAATGATGCAAAAAAATAAAAATATTTAAATAAATTGAAAATAATAAATAAAATAAATAAAAAAAAAATAAGTTAAACAAATAAAGTTAAATGAATAAAAAGAAATAAATAAATAATAATTATATAAATAAATAAATAGATATATATAAATAAATAATAAATTAAATAAAATTAAACAATAAACTAAATGAATAAAATATATAAGTAAAAATAAACAATAAATAAAAATAAATAAATGAAGATAAATAAATTATTTAATTCTAAATACATAAAAATAAAAAAAATAAAAATAAATATATACAAAAAATTTATTAATTGATAAATAAATAAATAAATAATAATAATATATAAAAGAATTTAATAATTAAAGTTCAATATTAATAATAAAAAATGAATAAATAAATAAATAAATAAAGAGATATATAAATTATAAAATAAAAAAATGACTAAATTAATAAAAATAAAAATAAAGATGTAAATAAATATAAATATAAAAATTGAGAATTAATAAAAATTAAAAAAACAAAATGGTAAAAATAAGTTTAAAAAAATAAAATAAATACATAAAAATAAATAAATGAATAATAAATGAGTAAATAAACAAATGAAATAAATAAATTAAATGAAAATAAATATATACATAAATAAAATAAAAAAAAAGATATAAAAATACTGTAATAAAAAGAAAAATAAATAAAGATAAAAAATAAATAAAAATAAATAAAAAATAAATTAATAAATAATTAATCAAATCAAAATATATAAATAAATAAATAAAATAAAATAAATAAATAATAAATAACTAAACAAAAAAATAAATAAAATAAATAAATTAATAAATAAAAATAAATAAACGAATAAATAGATTAAATATTAAATAATAAACTAAATACATAAACAAAAAGCAAATAAAAAATAAATAAAGTAAATAAATAGATAATTAAAATGAATAATAAAATGATTGAATAAATAAATAGATACAATTAATCAATAAAAAAAATAATTAAATAAATAAAAATAGATAAATAATTATGAAAAAAAAAATAAAATAAAGAAATAAAAATCGATAAATAGAAATAAATAATTAAATTAAAAAAAATAAAAAATAAAATAAAAAATAAAAAATAAAAAATAAATAGAAATAGCATAAATTAAAAAAGATAGAAAAAATAAATTAATTAATAAATGAAAAATAAATAAATAAGCATTATAAATAAATAAATAAAATTAAATAAATAAATAAATAAAGAAATAAATAAATAAGAAATTAAAAATAAACAAATAAAAGTAATAAATAAGAACAAAATAAAAACATATTAATAAAAAAACTAAAAAAAAATAAAAATAATTTAAAGCAAAAAATGAAAAAAAATCAAAAACAAAATAAAAGATAAATAAAATGAATAAAATAAATAAATAAAGATAAATAAATAAATAAACAAAAGTAAATAAAAATAAATAAGTAGAAACAAAAAAATAATAAATAAAAATGAAAAAAATAACAAAAATAAATATATAACTAAAATTAAATGAATAAATTAATAAAATCAATAAAAAAATAAAACCAAATAAGTGGAATAAATAAATAAAAATAGATAAAAAAATAAAAATAAATAAATATATAAAAAATAGAAAATACATAATAAGTAAAAATAAAAAAAATAAAAAAAGTAAATGAATAGATAAATAAATAAATAAAAAATAAGTAAATAAATAAAATAAATAAAAAATAAGTAATAATAAAAAATTTAATAATAAACGATAACATAATAAATAAATATGAATAATAAATAAAAACAAAAATGATTAAAGATAAATAAATAAAAGTAAATAAATGAAAAATAAAGTAAATAAATAAATAAATAAAAATATAAATGAATAATAAATAAATAAAAATATATAATGAATAAATAAAAAAAAATCTAAATAAATAAATAATCAAAATATGAATAATTAAACAAACATATATAATAGATAAATAAAAATAAATATATAAATCAATATACAGAAGTAAAAATAAATAAAAAATAAATAAATAAATACAAATTTATAGTAAATCCAAATAAATGAATAAAAAAAATAGATAAATAAAAATGCATAAATAAAAAAAAATAAATACATAAAAATAAATAAAATGAATAATTAAAACAAATTATATTTAAAAATAAATAAAATAAAAATAAACGAAAATAAATAAATAATTTAAAAAAAGGTAAATAAATAAAAGTAAAATATATAAAAAATAAAGAAAAAATAAATAAATAGATATAAGTAAATCCAAAATGGATAAATAAAAAATAAATAAAAATCAATTAATAAATAAAAATAAATAAATAAATACATGAAAAAATAAAATACATAAATAAATTAAAATAAATATATTAAATAAATAAATACAAATAAATAAATAAATAATTAAAGAATAAATAAATTAATCAATAATAAAAAGTAAATAAATAAATTAAAATTATAAAATAAATAATCAAATTAATAAATAGATAAATAAACGAATAAATAAAAATAAATCGATAAATAAAAATAAATCGAAATAAATGATCAAAATAAAATAAATTAATAAACAAATAGAAATAATCAATAAATATAAATAAATATACATAAAAAATTAATAAATAAAGAAATTAAAAATTAAAACGATATAAATAAATAAAAAATAATTAAATAAATAAGTGAATAAAAATAAATAAAGAGATATATAAAGATACATAAAAAATTACTAAATGAACAAAAATATGTAGATGTCATTAAATAAAAAATTGGTCACAAAATAATAAAATTAATAAAAAAGTAAATATAAGTAAAAAATAAATGGGATAAATAAATAAGTAAATAAATAAATAAAATAAATAAATAAATAAATGAAAGTAAATAAATAATAAATCAATTAAAATTAATAAATATCAATAATAAAAAAAATAGAATTAAATTTAATAAAAAAGTAAGTAAAAAATAAGTTTATAAATATAAATAAGAAAATGATAAAAAAAAATGAATAAAAATAATTAAAATTAAAAATTTGATAAAAAAAAACAAATAAACAAATAAATAAATTAAATAATAAATAAAAATAAATAAAAATGAAAATCAATAAAATAAAAAAAATTAAAAAATTTTTGAAAAAAGAAAAAAAAAATAATAAAAATGAATAAAAAATAAAAAAATAAATTAATTGAAAATAAATAAATAGAATTAAATAAATAAATAAAAGTAAATGAATAAAAAAAAACCATATAATATAGATAAATGAATAAAATAGGTAAATAATAAATTACAATAAAATGACTATTCAAAATAAATAAATAAAAGTAAATAAATAAAGATAAATAAACAAATTATAACTGAAATTAATAAATAATTAAAATATGTAAATGAATAAAGAAATAAATAAATAAAAATAAATAAATAAATAATTAATTAAATATATAAATAAAACAAATAGATAAATAATAAATAAATAAATAATGAAAAATACATAAAAAATAAACAAGAATAAATAAAAATAAATAAATATAATAAATATATAACAAACATAAATAAATAAAAATAAATAAATAAAGAAAGAAATAAGATTATAAATAATATTAATAAGAAATAAAAATGAAAGGGTAAAAAAAATAGAATAATAAATAATAAAATTAAAATAAATGAATTAAAAATAAATATACATAAATAGACATATAAATAAATAGATACTAAATAGATAAATGAATAAGTAATTAAATAAATAACTAAATATATAAATAAATAAATAGATGAATAAAAATACATAAATAAAATGAATAATTAAAAATAAATAAATGAAAAAAAAAATAATAGATAAATAAATAAAAAAAAGATAAAAAAACTATAAATAAATAAAAAAAATAAATAATTAATGAACGAATAAATAATAAATAAATAGATAAATAAATAAAAGATCAATAAATAAATAATAACTAAATAAATAATAAATAAAACAAAAAATAAGAAATAAAATGAATGAATAAATAAATAAAAATAAATAAACAGAAATAAAGAAAAATTTAAAATATATAAAAGAATAAGAATAAAAAAAATAAAAACAAATAAATAAATAGGATTAAATAAATAAATGATAAATAAGTATATATAAATAAATAAACAAATAAGAATAGATAAATAAATGTAAATATATATATGAAACTAACTAATAAAAAATAAATAAATACAAATAAATAAAACAAGTAAATAAATAAATAAAATTGAAAAAAGGAAAATAAACAATGAAAAAAAAAATAAATAGAAAAAATAAAAATAATCTAATAAAAGATAAAATATACAAATAAATAATGAATATATAAAAATAATTAAATAATAAAATTAATGAAAAAATAAGTAAATGAATAAATAAATCAATCAATCAATAAATGGAATAAAAAATTTAATAAAAAATGAAAACAAACAAATAAAAAAATAAGAAGAAATATATAAATAAAAATAAATATATAAATCAATATATTTGAATAAATAAATGAATAAAACTAGATAATAAATTTAAACAAATGAATAAATTAAAAATTGGAATAAATAAATAAATGAATAAATAAAAATAAACAAATAAAAATAAATACTAAAAAAATTGATAAAAATAAGTAAATAAATAAAAATAAAAATAAATAAATAAATAAATAAATAATAATAAATGAATAAATAGTAATAAATAAATAAATAAATAAATGAATAATAAACTGAAAAAAAATTAAAAAATAAACAAACATAAATAAAAAAATAAAAAATAAAAATAAATTAATAAAAATAGAAAAATAAATATAAAAAACTAAATAAAATAAATAATTAAATAATAATCAATCAAAATAATAGATAAATAAATAATAAAATAAAAAAGAAATAAAATAAATAAATAAAAATAAACAAACAAATAAATAGATAACTAAATTTAAATACATAAACAAAAACTAAAAAAAAATATATAAAATTAAATAAATAAGAAATGAAAATAAATAAGTAAATTGAGGAATTAAAATTAATAATAATAAATAAATAAATTTATAGAAATTAATCACTAAAAATAAATAAATTAAAGTATATAGATAAAAATAAATAAATCAATAATAAATAATAAGTAAAACGTAAAAAAAATAAATAAATAAAAATAAGTGAAAAATAAATAAATAAATAAATAATAAATGAAAATATAATTAGATAAATAAAAATAGATGAATAATTATAAAAAATAATTAAATAAATAAATAAATATGAAATAGATTAATAAAAATAAATAATTAAATAGATAAATAAGATAATAATAAATAAATAAATAAAAATAAAAAGATATAAAAATAAATAAAAAAGTAAGAAAAAGGTAAATATAAACAAATAAATGAAAATAAATTATAAAGATAAAGCAAAATCAAATAAATACAAAATAAATAAGAATAAAAAAAGGAAAAATAAATAAACAAAAAACGAAAGTAGCTAAATGAAAAAGAATAGAAAGAAATAAATAAATAAAAATAAATAAATAAATAAAAATGAGAAAAAAATAAATAAGAATAGATAAATAAATAGAAATAAATAAATTAAATAAATAAATATAAATATATTAATAAATAAATGAAAATTAATAAATAGACAACAAAACTAATAAAAATAAATAGAATAAAAAATAGATAGATAATTAAGTAAATAAAAATAAATAAAATATATATAAAAATCAATAAATGGAAAAAAAGAAAGAAATAAAAATAAAAAAAATAAATAAATAAAAATACATTAATAACATAAATAAAAATGAAAAAATAAAAATAAAATTTATAAATATGAATCTATCAATATTTATAAATAAATAAAATAAGTAAATATATATGAAAAATTAAACTAAAATATAATAAAAAAGGAATAAACAAAAGAATAAATAAATAAAAATAAATAATTAATATTAAAAACAAAAAATAAAAAATAAAAAAAACAAATAAATAAAAAAAAATTAAGTAAATAATAAAAAAATATAAATCAATAAAATCTAAAAATAAGTCAATAAATAAAAGGAAAAAAAAGAAAAAAACATAAAAAAAAATAAAAGTACAATAGATAAAATAATAGAAATAAATAGATAAATAAAATATAAAATAAAAATATAAGTAGATAAATATAAATAAATGAATAATTACAAATGAAAAAATAGATAAATAAATAAATAAAAAAACTAAAAAAAAATAAAAAAAAATAATAAATAAAAATAATAGAAAAAATAAATGAATATAATTAAAATATAATATATAAAAAACAAATAAATAATTAAGAAAGTGAATAGTTTAAATAAATAAATAAAAAATAAATAAATAAATAAATAAATAAAAAAAATAAAAAAAAATAAAAAATAAAAATAAACAAAAAAATAAATAAAAATTTATAATAAATGAATAAAGAAATGAAAATAAATCAATAAATAAAATAAATAAATAAACAAATATAAATAAATAAATAAATAAAACAATAAAAGATTAAATAAAAAAATAGAAATGAGCAAATAAATAAAAATTAATAGAAAAGTAAATAAAATCAAATAAGAAAATAAAGATAAATAAATAGAAATAAATATTACATAAATAAATAAATAAAGAAATAACTAAATAAAAAAAAAATAAAATAAAATAAAAATAAATAAATGAATAAATAAATAATAGTAAATAAATAAATAAAAGTAAATAGATAAATTGAAATAAATAAAATGAAATCATAAAAATAAATAAATAAAAAAGCAAAGATATATAAAAAAAAAAAATAAATAAATAAATAAATTAAAAGTTAAAATAAATAAATAAAATATATAAATACATAATAATTAAAAGTAAATAAAGAAATAAAAAAAATTAAAAAAAATAAAATAAAATAGAAATAAATAAAAATAAATGAATAAATAAAAATAAATAAATTAAACGAATAAAACAATAAATAAATAAATGAAAATAAAATAAATTAATTAAAAATAAATATATGTAATAAAAAAATAAATAAAAACAAATAAAAGTAAATATATAAATAAAAATAATAAAAAAACAACAAAATAAATCAAAAATAGATAAATAAATCAAAATAGTTAAATTGAATGAATAAAAATAAATGAATAAAAAATAAAATAAAAATAAAAATAAAGAATAAACATAAAATGAATAAACAAAAATAAACATATGATATAAAAAATATATATGAAATTCAAATAAACATATAAAACTAAAATGAATAAGTAAATATAAACAACTAAATTACTCCAAATAAATGAATAAATACATAAGAATAAATAAATTAATTAATTAACTAAATTAAATAAAAATAAAATAGAAAAATAAATAATAAATAAATATAGATAGATAAAAAACAAAATAAATACATATAAATAAATAAATAGATAGATAAAGAAATAAATAAATAAATAAATAAATAAATAATAAATAAAAAAAAACAAATAAGTAAATAAATAAATAAAAAAAAATAAATGAATGAATATATAATAAAAAAATAAAAAAAAAAAATAAATAAACAAATAAAAATAAATAAATAAAACTAACTAAATAAATAAAAATAATTACAAAAATAAATAAATAAATAAAAATTAATATAGATAAATGAAAATGAGAAAATTAATAAATGGAGAAAAGTAAATATATAAATAAAATAATTAAATTTAATTAATAAAAATAATAAAAAAATAAATAAAAATAAATATATATAATTAAAATTATATCCAAATAAATCAATAAAAATGAATAAATAAATGAAAATAAATAATTATAAATAATAAAAATAAAAATAAATAAAAATAAAAATAAATCAATCAATAAAAACAAAAATCAATAAAAGAAAATAAATAAGTAAATGAAAATAAATAAATAAAAATATATATTATTATTTCAAATTAAATTAGTTATCAAATTTATTTTTGTTTTAAATTAAGACTCAGATTTTTTAGACAAATTTCTTATATACTTATTTATTTTATTTTACACGTTTATTTTATTTATTTATTTATTTCTATTCATATATTTATTTTCTTTATCTTCTACTTATCTTTATTTATTTATCTATTTATTCTATCTATTTATTTTGCTATTTTTATTATTTATTTAATTTTATTTTATTTGTTTTATATATTTTTTATTTATATCTCTGTTCTAATTTACTTATTTTTATTTATATATTTATTTTTTATTTATTTATTTTATATATTTTATTTATTGATTGATTTATTTTTTGTTTTGATTTATTTATTTTTATTTATTTATTTCTATTCATTTATTTCTATTTAATCATTTATTTTGATTTCTTTATTTATTCTTATTTATCTATTTTTATTTATTTATTTACTTTTAATTATGTACTTATTTTATTCATCTGTTTTATTTATTGAATAATTTTTTATTTATTTATTATTTTTTATTTTTGTATTTATTTCTTTATATCTATTTCAATATTTATTCATTTTTTTTTTTTAATTAAAATTTTTTTTTTTATTTATTTTTTTTATTTATTTTTATTTTTATTATTATTATATTTATTTTATTCATGATTTTTGTTTATTTTATTTAACTATATTTTTAATCATTCATTTCGACCCATTCATTTATTAATTGTTTTGTTATTTTTTCTTATCTATTTATATTTATCTATTCACTTT
>NC_087212.1:82673393-82683393 GCF_015104395.2 Macrobrachium nipponense | reverse complement strand
TATTTATATATATTCATTTTTATTATTCTTTTTATTTATTTATTTGTATTGATCTTTTTATTTATATTTATTCATTTGTTTATATATATTTATTTATCTATTTAAATATCTTTTTTTTTTATCTTTATTTTTTAAAATTTATTTATTTACTTATTTATTCATTTTGATATATTTAATTTTCTTTCTTTATTTATTTTCATTTATTTATTTATTTTTATTTTTTATTTATCTATTTATTTCTGTATTTATCTATTATTTATTTTTGTCATATATTTATCTTTTATTTATTTTCATCTATTTTTATATTTATTTATTTATTTATTTATTTATTTATTATTTAATTATTCATAATTATTGGTCTTTATTTATCTACTTGTTTATTTATTTATTAATTTTTTAAAAATTATTTAGTTAACTTTATTTCTTTATTTATTTATCTAATTAGTTTTTATCTTTATTATTCTATTTATCTATTTTTATTTACTTTTTTATTTATTTATTATCTTTATTTATTCTTTTTTATTTATATTATTTATTTTAATTTATTTATTTTTCATTAATTTTTATTCATTCTTTATTAATTTTTTTTATTTATTTGTTTATTTATAATATGAAAATACTTGAAAAATAATTAAATTTTAGCACAATTCTTTGTTTCAAATAATCATTATAGAAATTCTCTAAAAAATAGTTCTAAAAATGAAAAACAAATAAGCTTTAAAAATATATCATCTTAATTAGCGCTTATTGGCTCCCTTATTGAGACTAGTTTTTGTTTAAAAGAACATTTAAAAAATCTGCTAAAAATAGGACACTGAATTTAAAACAAAAATAAATTTAATAAATGATTTATTTTGAATACAGTAATTTTGGGAGTTTCGCCTTCCATTTTATAACTGATTCTTTTTTTTCAAAAATTATTTAAACTATCGACTAAAAAGAATATAACCAAAACTTTTAAACAAATATTTAAATTTTTAACAATATTTATGACAGTTTTTTTTTACATTTTCTATTAGCTGGGTTTTGTTGAAAAAAATATTATAAAAATCGCACAAAAAAGACAAAAATCAAAGAGAAAAATGCTAAAAAATTATTTAAATTAAGATGCAATACTGTTGTTAGATTTGCTTTTTTTTTAAGCCTATTTTCTGTTTAAAATATCACTTTAATAATTGGATAAGTATTGGAAAAGGAATATAAAAAGCAGCTAAAAAATAAATAATTTTCAATATGATATTTTTAGAACTTTTTTCCTTCTTTTCGATGACTGACCTTTATTTGAAAAATTATTTGGAGAATCTACTAAAACTAGGACAATATATCAATTATTGCACAAAACTTTTGGGTTGTTGGCTGTTTTCTTGTTCAAAAAGTCATCATAAAAATCGCCTAAAAAATAAAATGAAATAGAGAAATAAAAAAGATTGTTTTAAAAGCAAAAAAAAATCTTTTAAATATAGTTCAATTTCAGTACATAATTTTTTTTTGAAATTTTCTTGTCTTTTTGATGACTTATTTTTGTCTCAAAAATCGCTCAAAAATCGGTTGAAAAATGAATTTCAAACAACAGTATATAAGCATTCTATATGAATTAAATACTTTACGAAATTTTGCACTCTTTTGATGACAGATTTTTATTTCAAAAATAATTTTTAAAAGTATTTTCATTTTTGTACAATATTGTTGAGAGTTTGTTCCTATTTTTGATGGATGATTTCTGTTTCCAAAATCATTCAGAAAGTTGGCTAAAGTAAGACAATGTATCTAAAATTAAATCAGTTAAAAAAAATTAATTTGAATGCACTAACTTTGATATCTTTGCCTTCTTTTGATGACTGATTTTTTTTTTATTTAAACAATTATTTTAAAAATCGCCTAGAAATAGAACGTAAAATGTTTTAAAAATACACCTATAAATTTGTACAAAATATTGAGTATATTTTCTTTTTTTATTCTGGCTATTTTTTGTTTTAAAAATCAATATAAAAATCCGCTAAAAAGGGGGGAAAACGGAATAAATACAGTATTTTATGAATTTTCGCCCTTATTTTGATAACTGATTTTTATTTAAAAAATAATTTAATGAAAATATGAAAATGAATATAACAAAAATTTAGACAAAAGCTAAAATCATTTATCAAAAAGATGCCAAAAAAAAAATATTGTATATAAATTCAAATAAGGTTTGTAGTTTATTTTTTGTCCTTTTTTTATGCGATTTTCATAATTAGTTATCAAAATGAGGGAAAAAACTCCCAAAAATTTTAGCTCATAATTATTTTTATTTTTCAAACCTTTCTTTTATGTTTTATCATTGTCGTGATTTGGGTAATTTTTGAAATGATTATGGAAACAGAAGTCAGTATTAAATCGAGTGCAAAATTATCATAAATGTATTTGTTTTCCTTTTGGTGATTTTTATAATGATTTTTGACACAAAAATCTGGCATCAAAAGATGAAAAGAAACTCAAAAATTGTGTACCAAAATTGAAACTATTTTTCACATGTATGTATATGGGTTTTTAAAAGATTTTTGAAACAAAAATCACACATCTAAAGGAGGACTAAAACGCGTTAAATATTTTATTTAAATTGATACATATTTTAAGCTTTTTTCAGTTCAATTTTTTTTTTATCAATTTTATAATGATTTTTGAAATAAAAAGACAAAAACCTAAAAATATTGTGCAAAAACTGGAATATTTATTAAAACCTTTTATGCTACATTTATTGTCCCATTTTTAGGCGATTTTTACAATTATTTTTGAAAAAAAATCAGTCATAAAAATGAGTGTAGAATCCCAAAATTAAATGATTATTTTAACATGTTTATTTGAAATTCATTCTTATTTTTGATGGATGATTTTGAATGAAAAATCATAGAAAATTGGCTAAAATTAGGAAAATAACGTAAAATTAAAAGCAGTTTGTAAAAGATTTAATTTGAATCTAATATTTTTAATTGTTTTCCCTGATTTTTATGACTGATTTTTATTTCAAAAATTATTTGTTTTTACTTCCTTTAGTTTGGCGGTTTTTTTAATAAAAGATAAATATAATAGCCTGAAAAAGAGTTGGGCGAAGAAAACGATTTTATTTATCTTTCATTTAAATACATCGATGAGTGATTTTTTGTTTTAGAATCATTCAAAAATCAAATAAAAATATGACAACGGATTATAACATATAAAGCTTAAAATCAAATTTCAATTCATATACGAAACTTTTAAGATTTTTTTTATCATATTGTTTTGTCTTTAATAAAATCATTTAAAAGATCTGCTAAAAATAGGGCAATGAATTTATAATAAAAAGGGTTTTAAATATATAATATTTTGCAAAATATTTTTCTTTGTCTTAGCGGTTTTCTGTCTCAATCATTATAAAAATCCTTTTTAAAAAAGTAAAAATCTAAGACAGAAAAAAGCTTAAAAACATTTCAGTTTAAATGCAATATCTTTGGGTTTCTTGCTCTTCTTTTTCATGCATGAATTTTGTTTTAAAAATCATTTCAAAAATTGCTTTAAAAAGAACCATGAATGTAACATAAAACGTTAAAAAAAAATTTAAAATTTTTGTACCAAATTTTTAAAACTTTTTCAGTTTTTTTAATTTTTATTAAAAAGATCATTTTAAGAAACGGCTAAAGATAGAACCATAACATTAAGTTCAAAAAGTAATTTAATTTGAATACAACATTTCAAGGATTTTCGACCGCTTTTTGATGACTGATTTTTATTTAAAAATGAATATAAAGTTTTAATTTTAGAAGGCTTTTCATTTTTTTGATGACTGATGTTTGTTTTAATAATCATTTGAAATAATCTCTAAAAATGCCACAAAGAATTTAAAATAAAAGGACTTTAAAAATAATTCAATTTAGATACAATATTTTTGAATTTTTTTATGCCTAATTTCACTTTCGAAAATCATTTCAAAACTCGCCTAATAAGGGGACAATGAAAGTTTTGAAATTATTTCAATTTTGCACAGTATTTTTTTAGTTTCCTCTTTTTGTTCCAAAAAATATTACAAAAATTGCTCGAAAAAGAAACGTAACAAAGATTTAAAACTTTTTATATTTAGATACAATTTTTCATCATAAATATTTAAACTATCCCCTAAAAAGAATGTAACCAAAAATTTAAAACAAATATTTCAAGTAGAAATATAATTGGTATACCAAGCTAATATGTTATAAAAGTTTTAAATGCACCTGAACTTAAACTTAAAGAGTACTTAAAATATTAAAAATAATTAGGGTATTCCATGTGAATTTATTCAATTTTTTCACGTTTTTGTGTTGGTGATTTTTTTTTTTTGCATTTATCCATTTTTTCTATATCCCTTGTGATTAATGTTTTCTAAAAGTCTTTGCAATTTTGCTATTTTCCACATTTTTCTGTTTTTGGTTTTACAGTTACATTCACAATTGCTTTTATGTTGATTTAACATTATATATTTAATTGAATTTAACACTTATATATTAACTTGCATTTACTTAGAATTTTTTCCAAATCTTAATTGTTACTTAACAGTTTGAATAACTTAATTTTGTGACTAGTTAATTCTCATGGTAAAATAATTTAAATTTTTTTTGCTAAATAATTAATTCAAGAATTAATTTTACATATGTTGGTTTCAAGTAATAGTAAATTTCTATAAGATTATGAATTTGAAATATAAATTTTGAGAATAAAAATAATTATTTTTGTATATAAAACATTCATGAGTGTTTCATTAATACAACAGTATATTGAATTTTGTTTAGGTATAAATATAGAGTGGTAACTGTGCTGATTTCCTTCAATTTTATTGAAGTGATGCAGTGGTGCCCTTTAATTAAGTCAACTTTATGCAACAGTACCTCTCACCTGTTGATGCAGTGGTGCCCTTTAATTAAGTCAACTTTATGCAACAGTACCTCTCACCTGTTTTAGTGAACTTAGTCTGATTTCTTGCATCACTATTAAGTTTTTAAGGGATCGCTGTTGCCTTTAGAGTAATCAGTCGTATTTGGTCTGTGTTGAAGATTCAGGTGTCTGGCTGCTGTGAGGTAATAAAATATTTATTGGCAAGCGTAATGACCAGATATTTGAGAGAGAGAGAGAGAGAGAGAGAGAGAGAGAGAGAGAGAGAGAGAGAGAGAGAGAGAGAGAGAGAGAGAGATTCCGTAGCCGTTGGTTGTGAATGGAATAATTCCCCACTGCAGTAACTTCCATCTCTCTTTGCGGCAGATGAGGCAGGTGGGTCAAACTTTATCAATTTTTGCAACGAACCTTTTGACTTCATCGGTGCAACAGAAGTCTAGTATATCTCGCCGGGACACTTATTTGATCTTGATTCGATAACAGTATTAATGTCTTTCGAAACTGATTCCAAAATTCACATTATATTTGGGATATTTCTTTTTTTTTTTTTCTAAGTTGTCGACTCTGTCTTGTACACAGGACGTAAGTTGTGTGGTTCTTCCCGGTTCACCGGGTGTATAAGATACTTATTTGACTTAAATTCCCCGTCCAGAAGGTGTAGGACGTCATATTTCGGATGCCATTTCTGTCTACAGAACACAGTAGATGCTTCCAGACCATCTACTGTACATAATGTCTATAGCATCTTACCTGTCCACTGGACGTGATACCTTGGTTGTGTTCTCTTCTGCTGTAAGAAATTATTCATATTTTGCAGAAAAATTATTTCTTCATTTCTCATATTTCCAAATACAATACCAAATAGACACTAAAGGCACAGAGAAGAGAACTATTTGTAGGGTTTGTTAATTCTTTTATCATATTTGGGCTTTGCAAACCTCCAGTGTTTCTCTCTCTCATTTATGATTAACACTTTACGAACATACTGGGTGTCAACTACTCCCGAGGCATAGTGAATTGGATATTCAGCGATATTTGTCACTTAATATTTGTGAATGTAAAAACTGCCATGGCGAATGTGACACACATGCAGACAAACATACAATGAAAGCTTTGGTTTAGAATTGGCAAATAAAATTTAAACACTTCATCATTGACTCTCAAATAAACTACAAAAGCTAAAATTGAAGACTCTCTGCCATTTGATTAAATATAACTGCTACTTATTTTGCAATGAACATTATCTTGATGAATGGCTGATATATCTCAGTAGCTTGATAATGAGCTAAAGAAATCCACTTAGCAAAACAGGTCACAATTTCTGCCATCTTGGTTTTTATCTTGGATATGATCGTCCACAGATTCATGCCACCTTGAACTCTTAAATTACCTAAACATCGTCCTTAATATTTTTGTCATATTTTCGATTATCGATTTATAATTATTATTATTATTATTATTTTATTATTATTATTATTATTATTATTATTATTATTATTATTTTTTTTTTTTTTTTTTTTTTTTTTTTTTAATTTTTTTTTTTTTTTTTTTTTTTTTTTTGCTCTATCACAGTCCTCCAATTCGACTGGGTGGTATTTATAGTGTGGGTTCCGGGTTGCATCCTGCCTCCTTAGGAGTCCATCACTCTTCTTACTATGTGTGCCGTTTCTAGGATCACACTCTTCTGCATGAGGCCCGGAGCTACTTCAGCCTCTAGTTTTTCTAGATTCCTTTTCAGGGATCTTGGGATCGTGCCTAGTGCTCCTATGATTATGGGTACGATTTCCACTGGCATATCCCATATCCTTCTTATTTCTATTTTCAGATCTTGATACTTATCCAATTTTTCCCTCTCTTTCTCTTCAACTCTGGTGTCCCATGGTATTGCGACATCAATGAGTGATACTTTCTTCTTGACCTTGTCAATCAACGTCACGTCTGGTCTGTTTGCACGTATCACCCTATCCGTTCTGATACCATAGGTCCCAGAGGATCTTTGCGTTATCGTTTTCTATCACTCCTTCAGGTTGGTGCTCGTACCACTTATTACTGCAAGGTAGCTGATGTTTCTTGCACAGGCTCCAGTGGAGGGCTTTTGCTACTGAATCATGCCTCTTTTTGTACTGGTTCTGTGCAAGTGCCGGGCATTCACTTGCTATGTGGTTTATGGTTTCACTTTTCGTATTGCACTTCCTACATATGGGAGAGATGTTATTTCCGTCTATCGTACTTTGAACATATCTGGTTCTTAGGGCCTGATCTTGTGCCGCTGTTATCATTCCTTCAGTTTCCTTCTTTAGCTCTCCCCTCTGTAGCCATTGCCAATTGTCATCGCTGGCTAGTTCTTTAGTCTGTCTCATGTATTGTCCGTGCATTGGTTTGTTGTGCCAGTCCTCTGTTCTTTCTGTCTTTCTCCTGTCTCTGTATATTTCTGGGTCTTCGTCTGCTTTTATTAGTCCTTCTTCCCATGCACTCTTTAGCCACTCGTCTTCACTGGTTTTCAGATATTGCCCACCAGTGCTCTGTTTTCGATGTTGACGCAGTCCTCTATACTTAGTAGTCCTCTCCCTCCTTCCTTTCGTGTTATGTATAGTCTGTCCGTATTTGCTCTTGGGTGTAGTGCTTTGTGTATTGTCATATGTTTCCTGGTTTTTCTGATCTATGCTGCGGAGTTCTGCCTTCGTCCATTCCACTATTCCTGCGCTGTATCTGATTACTGGCACTGCCCATGTGTTTATGGCTTTTATCATATTTCCGGCGTTGAGTTTTGACTTGAGTATCGCCTTGAGTCTCTGCATATATTCTTTCCTGATCGTGTCCTTCATCTCTTGGTGTTTTATATCTCCTCCTTCCATTATTCCCAGGTATTTTGTATCCCAACTCATCTATGTGTTTGATGTTGCTCCCATCTGGTAGCTTTATCCCTTCAGTTCTCGTTACTTTGCCCTTTTGTATGTTGACTAAGGCGCATTTTTCTATTCCAAACTCCATCCTGATGTCCCCAGATACAATCCTTACAGTCTGGATTAGGGTATCTATTTCCTTGATGCTCTTACCATACAGCTTGATGTCGTCCATGAACATCAGATGGTTGATTCTGTTGCCTCTTTTCTTGAGTTGGTACCCGGCATCCATCTTCTGTAGTACTTTTGTCAAGGGAATCATGGCTACTACGAAGAGTAGTGGGGACAGTGAGTCGCCCTGGAAGATCCCTCTCCTGATATTAACCTCTGCTAGTCTTATTCCAGAGCTTGTAAGTATTGTATTCCAGTTGCGCATTGTATTTTTGAGGAAGCTGATGGTATTTTCCTCTGCCCCATATATTTTCAGGCATTCTATTAGCCATGTGTGTGGTATCATGTCGAAGGCTTTCTTATAGTCTATCCATGCCATGCTTAGGTTGGTTTTGCCTTCTCCTACTGTTCTTCATTACCATTTTGTCTATGAGGAGCTGGTCTTTTGTGCCCCTACACTCCTTCTGCAGCCTTTCTGTTGGTGGGGGATGGTGTTTGTCTCCTCTAGGTAGTTGTATAGCCTTTCACTGATGATACCTGTTAGTAACTTCCACATTATTGGTAGGCAGGTGATAGGCCGTAGTTACTGGCTATATTTCCCTTACTCTTGTCTTTTTGTACTAAGGATGTTCTTCCTGTGGTCATCCATTTGGGTGCTTGGTGATTTGAGATACAATGCTGGAGTTGTTCTGCTATTCGTGGGTGTAGGGCCTTGAAGTTTTTGAGCCAGTATCCATGGACTTCATCGGGACCTGGGGCTTTCCTAGTTTGGCTTTCTTTAGTTGGTGTCTGACTGTGTCTGTCGTGATGTCTGTGAATCTTTGTTTTATTCTCCCTGTTTCTTCTTCCTTGACTTCCTGGAGCCATGTTGCATGTTTGTTGTGTGATACCGGATTGCTCCATATGTTTTCCCAGAGTCTCTTACTTGGTTCGGCTTCAGGAATTTCTGGTGGTTGTCTTCCCCTCTTAGTTGGCTGTATAGTCTTTTCCTGGTTGGTTCCGAATAGTTTGTTTCTGTTGGTATCCCTTTTATTCCTGTTCATGTACCGTTGGATCTTATGTGGCTTTGGCCTTAAGCCTCTGTTTTACATCTTCTATTGTGTTGATTAGTCCCCTCTCTTGTACTTTGTATTTCTCGTTGAGTTTCCTCCCTTGTTTTCTGCTTCTTAGCCTTTTTTCTGCCATCTCTTTCAGTTTACTTAAGTCAGATCTCATCACCATGATTTGCTTTTCCAGCGCCTTTTCCAAGGAGGTTGCTGTTTTGGTTTCTGTTGGGTTGGTTGTGCTGGTGGTGTTGGTGTTCGAATTCCCATCAGTTCTGCTACTATTATTATTATTATTATTATTATTATTATTATTATTATTATTATTATTTGGTAGAAGACCCTCTTTTAGGCAAATACTGTTAAAAAGAATGGCAGAATTAAGCGAGTTGATTTTATATATTGTTTTTTCTATTTTCCTTACAATTCGCTTCTCAGGCTCAGCGATGTTTCTGAGTAACTGACCAATATTCATCTTGGGAATTTTCAAAAATCATAAATGCTGAAGGTAATCTTTTATTGGAACAGGATATAGGTCCAGGTCAAGCAGGGGTCGTCGTCAGTGCTGGTATTATTCCGTAGGCGTAGTTCAGTTCGGGGCCGGGTTCGTCTTCGGTTTAAGGGCTGGTATTGGTGCTGGTATAGCTGGTATATCTGGTATTACGTAACGTTTCGACCTTCTCGCAGGTCATCCTCGGACGAGTCCTTTGAGGAGACTGTAGCAAGAAAGTCTGTGGGGCGGTATTTATAGCGGCTCGAACCTAGAGTTGTATTCTCATTGGTCGGGCCGGTCTTGGACGAAGTCGTGGATCTCGCCTCGAAGGTCTCGGGGATTCTCTCATGCGAGCGCCATAGTAGTGTGCCTGGGGATGAACGACAGGAATTCCGTCTGTAGCAGGAATCCTGTCATCCCGTGGGGGCTCCTGATTATCTGGTATTGTCGGGGGGTCGTTCGCTGCTCTCCGGGCGGCGGTGGGAAGGAGAAACGTTTCTTGGGTGATGTTAAGACTTGGTTTCTCCTTGCCTATATGGAGGGCTTCTAAGAGGCGCAGATGTCGGGGATCCGTT
>NC_087212.1:82653393-82668393 GCF_015104395.2 Macrobrachium nipponense | reverse complement strand
GTGATTCATATACATATATCGAGCCTACAAAATGTCCTTTAATATCTAATTCGCTCTACCTCGGAAATTAATATATTTTCATATATGCTTAACCGAAGGGGAATTTTTTCTCGATAATAGATTTACCTGTACTTGGGCGCGAACACAGGTACATTATAAATCCAGGAACGTCAGTGGAAGCTATAACCACTCAACCACCGCGAGAGGCTTAAAGGTATATGTCGTCTCTCACCTCAAATACTTTCTCGCGCTGAAGTATTCGTTGGTTTGGAGACAACATCAACCTGCCTCGACTCCGGTAGTTAAGTAGCGCTTTGACAACACGTAGCTTTTACATAAGTCATATCCACATTACATGATTCATATACATATATTCGAGCTACAATGTCCTTTAATATCTAATTTGCTTCTAACCTCGGAAATTAAATATATTTTCATATATGCTTTTAACCGAAGGGGAATTTTTTCTCGATAAAATATAATTTACCTGTACTTGGGCGCGAACACATATACCTTTAAGCCTCTCGCGGTGGTTGAGTGGTTATAGGTTCCACTGACGTTCCTGGATTTATAAATACCTGTGTTCTCGCAGCCCAAGTACAGGTAAATCTATTATCGAGAAAAAAATTCCCCCTTCGGTTAAGCATATTATGAAAATATATTAATTACCGAGGTAGAGCGAATTAGATATTAAAGGACATTGTAGCTCGATATATGTATATGAATCACGGTCTAATTGATATGACTTATGTAAAATTCTACGTGTTGTCAAAAGCGCTACTTAACTACCGGAGTCGAGGCGGGTTGATGTTGTCTCCAAACCAACGAATACTTCAGCGCGAGAAAGTATTTGAGGTGAGAGACGACATATACCTTTAACGCCTCTCGCGGTGGTTGAGTGGTTATAGCTTTCCACTGACGTTCCTGGATTTATAATGTACCTGTGTTCGCGCCCAAAGTACAGGTAAATCTATTATCGAGAAAAAATTCCCCTTCGGTTAAGCATATATGAAAATATATTAATTCCGAGGTAGAGCGAATTAGATATTAAAGGACATTGTAGCTCGATATATGTATATGTATCACGGTAATGTGATATGACTTATGTAAAATGCTACGTGTTGTCAAAAGCGCTACTTAACTACCGGAGTCGAGGCGGGTTGATGTTGTCTCCAAACCAACGAATACTTCAGCGCGAGAAGTATTTGAGGTGAGAGACGACATATACCTTTAAGCCTCTCGCGGTGGTTGAGTGGTTGTAGCTTCCACCGACGTTCCTGGATTTATAATGTACCTGTGTTCGCGCCAAGTACAGGTAATCTATTATCGAGAAAAAATTCCCCTTCGGTTAAGCATAATATAAAGAAATAATCTTAAATTCCGAGGTAGAGCGAATTAGATATTAAAGGATTGTAGCTCGATATCTGTATATGAATCACGGTAATGTGATATGACTTATGTAAAATGCTACGTGTTGTCAAAAGCGCTACTTAACTACCGGAGTCGAGGCGGGTTGATGTTGTCTCCAAACCAACGAATTCTTCAGCGCGAGAAAAAGAAAGTATTTGAGGTTGAGAGACGACATATACCTTTAAGCCTCTCGCGGTGGTTGAGTGGTTATAGCTTCCACTGACGTTCCTGGATTTATAATGTACCTGTGTTCACGCCCAAGTACAGGTAAATCTATTATCGAGAAAAAATTCCCCTTCGGTTAAGCATATATGAAAATATATTAATTCCGAGGTAGAGCGAATTAGATATTAAAGGACATTGTAGCTCGATATATGTATATGAATCACGGTAATGTGATATGACTTATATATATATATATATATATATATATATATATATATATATATATATATATATATATATATGTATATATATATATATATATATATATATATATATATATATATATATATATATATATATATATATATATATATATATATATATATATATATATATATATATATATATATATATATATATATATATATATATGTATATATATATATATATATATATATATATATATATATATATATATATATATATATATATATATATATATATAATATATATATATATATATATATATATATATATATATATATATATAATATATATATATATATATATATATATATATATATATTTGCTTTTCGAAAAAACATTGATCTTTGGAATTTAAAAAATAAATGAAGACAATGCCTTTCACGACAGGATCCGGACTGAGTTAATTAAGGGAACAGAGTTAAGTGCAATTAGGTGCATTTAATTTGACCGCAAACCATCCTCAACGTATGATAACTGCATCTTCTTCTTATTTTCAGTTTAGGTCTTGAATGATTCCAGTTAATTTATTTCTTCGGCTTCTGTATTACACTTTCCTCCCGTCGAAAGTTCAGAGGACGACGTTTAAACAGCTGTCCCTTCCATGCAATTTACAGGATGAATGATTAAGTTCTGTTTTCTTTTGTTTAGTTACTCTTCGTTGAGGAAATGGATGTTAAGTGATGCTTAGCCTCTAAGTTAAGTATATCTCAATTTTACCGACCACAGAGCTGATTAACAGCTCTCCTAGGGCTGGCCCGAAGGATTAGATATTTTTACGTGGCTAGGAATCAATTGGTTACTTAGCAACGGGATCTACAGCTTTTCGTGCTAATCCGAACCACATAAAGAAACGAATTTTTATCACCAGAAAAAAATTCACTGAATCCTTGTTAGCAGAACAGGAAATCGAAACCGGACCCTGAGATCGGTAGTCGAGCGCGTAACCGACGCGTCCAACTAGGAACTTGTTTAACCCCTAAGGAACAATTATGATCTAAACTTCTAATTGAAACGAATATTGAAAAGTAACTAACGCAGTCACTATATTCTCATTGTACTATTTTTTTTTTATTTCGTTCAGTTTTTAATCTGACAAAATACGAAATGATTTTGCAAAGGAGCATTTAAGACTGAGTAACTAGGTTATCTGCAGATAAATTAACACTCATACTACCTGAAAATAATACCAAACCAAACTTAGAGATGCAAAAATTCGATAGCCTGTGGTCAACACTTTCTGCTCACTCTGTGGTTTCTATTACATTTTCTTCTCATCATCGTTCTTCTTTTGGTCCTACATTGGAAAGGCTCACTCACTTTATGTATGGCGGCCCCGTTTGTAACTTCTCTCTCTCTCTCTCTCTCTCTCTCTCTCTCTCTCTCTCTCTCTCTCTCTCTCTCTCTCTCTCTCTCTCTCTTCGTTTTTAGTACGTAGGGAAGAGGCACATGAAATGAATCTAGTGCTTTGTTGAGTTCTTCCTCCGTGAGTAAAATGGAAAGGAGCAAGCAAACTTCCTCAGTCTCAGGGCTCAATAACGCTTTGCCGTTATTTAGCGAAAGAACGTGACCACTCCCGGAGTCTTCTGATTCTCTCTCTCTCTCTCTGATCGATCTATCGGGGAAAAAGATCGCCAAATTTGTTTGATGAATTAATTCGCATGCGATCTCGGAGCCGAGTCTCGTTCGGTTCTTTTTCTTGGATATTCGATAACTTGAAAGCTTATTTTATTAAAATGATGAATCATTAATTATAAATACTTATAAATTTTGACTTTGCTGGAATGGAAGCATGCATGAAGAGTTCAGTGTACTGTATCGACTCTCAAAGCTTATCGGAGTTACCAGCACATCAGACTAAAAAAGTGAAATCGTCTAGCACTTCGCTCCAGTTATAATTACTGCATTGTGAAACCACAAAAGCTGAAAAAAAATAAAAAAAAAGAATAGACACTAAAATGTCATTGAACATTCATGATAATCAAATCAGGAGTGAACTATCAAGTCATGATATAATATTTATGGGGAAATGTTGAAGTTTGATACAAATGGATATTGCGAATATCACTAGAGGTTTATGTTAGTTTCCGCATCAATATAATGACCACCTAAGAACTAAAGAGCACTTATATCGTTATTTCCTTAAACATTTTTTTTGCAGGATGCTTTATAGCAGTAACAATTTCCACGAAATTGCGAGTCTAATTCACCATATTAATAACAAAGTATATGATTATTAGAAATAGAAAGAGAAGCTCTTCAAAATAAATAGTACTTAATGCTTAGTGTTGTCCTCACTTACCTAACAATTTCTTAGTATTTAAAGAAATTTTAAGAGGAAAAACAAATTTATAAACCCATACACTCAGGAACCACCACGAGCTTATCGTAATATTTCTCAGCTTAGCAGAAAATTGCCATATTTTCAACCCGATTTTCCACGTGAAATATTTACCTCTGAATCTTACAATAAATATGCTGCAGTTTGCGCATAATAAGAGAAATAGTAGAAGAATGAAAGAGAAAAAAAAGATTAAACACATTTCACCATCATTCTGCGAAAACCAGAAAAAAAATGCAACTGCGTGACATTATATTAGTTACCACAACCAACTCTTTTCAGTTTTGATATATGTGTAAAATTTCGACTGACCTGTTTTTTCCTCTTAAGACTACAAATCTGTTTCCAGTCTTTTCCTCACTAACTCTAAAAGGACCCTCAAGTTTCGGACCCAATTTGTAATTTAGTTCATTTCTCACGTTGATTTTTAGAAATAACTTGTCTCCAACATTGATCTTAGGATCAGATGTTCTGCTATTACTTCTTTCTACCATTTCTCGAGTCGTGGCCTCTAGATTGCGGCTGATACAAGCATGTCTCTTTCGATTGTATCTTCTCCATGATGAGGTACAGTTAACAGATCGAACGTGTCTCGTGCTAGGCAACCAAACAAAGCTGCAAATGGAGGCATTTTAATGGAATCACTAAACATAGTGTTAATATTATGTCTAACAACATCAATATATCTCTCCCAGTTTTTATCATTACCACCTACAGTCTTCCTGAGAGCTTCGAGCACTTTCCTGTTTGCTCGTTCCCCACAACCCATTAGCTTCAGGTCTGTATGGAATAATTGTTACTTTCTGTATCCCCATGACTTCTGCTAAACATTCTAAAGTTTTGTTTACAAATTCTCTGCCATTGTCGGTCAATAAAACCTCGGGTGAGCCAAATCTGTAAATGATACCATTGAAAAATGCTATAGCTACTTCTTCAGCTATCTTATGCTTAAGTGGAAAAATTTCTACTATCCTCGTAAGTTCATCTATTATTACTAACAAGTACTTGTTCGCATATCTAGATTCACAAAAATTTCCTAGGATATCCATATGTATTCTCTGAAAAGGTCTACTTGGTATCGGATATGACCCTAATTTGCATGAAGTTATCCTTGAGGGTTTGCATGCATTGCATACTGTACAGTTTTTTACAAAATTTTCCACATCTTTCCCCATGTTTTTCCAAATATATTTAGCATGCACCTCATTATACGTTTTTTTCTATCCACAAGTGTAGATTACCGAACCTGCAATGTGCCATATCCAAAACCACTGGAATTAGGACTTTCGGAATTACGATCTATGTCGTGTCTCCTTTACTTTCACTAGTTCTCAATTTATATCTAATTTTCCTGACCAATAGATTACATTCTAACTCCAAACCCGAAAAAGGTAACTTATAACGTTTCCTGACTAATTCCCCTCTAAGAAACGCTTTTGCGTCTGCCAAAATTTATCTTTATCTTGCCTTTGCTCTATGAGACCCAGATCCCATTGTATAGACTCGCTAGTGACTAGTGCAACTTGAAATCCTTCCGTGTCATAAAAATTTCTACTAAGTGCGTCCGCTATTACATTTAATTTGCCTTCTATATATTTGAGCTTTGCATCGAAGTCTCTGATAGTTAGAAACCATCGAGCTATTTTAGGCGACAAATCGGGCTCATTAAAAGATCTAATAAACGGCGTTTGGTGGCTGTTAAGGACTTCTACTTTATTCCCAATCAGTAGCATTTTAAAATGAACCAAACTTGATACTATTGCAAAGGCTTCTTTATCTATGGTAGCCGTTGATCTCTCATTGCTGTCCTTGGTCCTGACCTTCCTGCTATAAAAGGCTATGGGATTGAATTTCCCATCAAACTTTTGCATAAGGGAAGCACCTATACCCTCCTGACTGGCATCAGTCAATAATGTGAAAAGTTTGCTGAAATCTGGAAATTTCAGATCTGGGGGATTCCATAAACATGTCCTTAAGCTTTTGAAAGCTCTCAGCCTGGGGTTTCCCCCATGGAAATTGAACGTCTTCCCGCAATATATCTGTTAGAGGAGCTGCTATGCTAGAAAACCCTTTCACAAACCTCCGAAAGAAACCGGCGATACCCAGGAATGACTTAATTTCTTTCTCTGATCTTTGGGTGCGAAAATTCGCTATTGCTTTGAATTTATCATCGTTTACTCTAACCCCTTCCTTGGATATGACATGGCCTAAATATGTGATTTGCTTTTTCAAGAACGAACACTTAGCTAGCTTAATTTTCAACCCTGCTAATCTAAGCCTCCTAAGTACTTCCGTAAGCACTTCCAGGTGTTGCACGATTGTGTCTGTTGCGACTAAAATATCATCAATATATACAAAAACATTTTTACCTACATAACCCGTGAAAAACTGTGTTCACCTACCTGGTAAAAGTCATCGGACTGCCCGATAAACCGAACGGCATTTGCGGAAATTCATAGTGTCCCTTGGGCACTCAAAAAGCCGTATATTCCTTACTACTCTCACTGAGAGGGACCTGCAGAAAGCCCTGCTCTAAATCAATTGAGACATAAATATTATGTCTCCCGATTTCTACAAAAAGATCTGATATGCATGCGATTGGATAACGGCCTTAGGGGTTTGTTTTTCATTTAAATGTCTAAAAAATCGACGCATACACGGACAGAACCGTCCTTCTTAGGCACTGCTAACAGAGGGAAGTTGTATGGAGACACTCTAGGCCTAATGATTCTTTCTTCTTCCCATTTATTGACCTCTTTCTTTACCTGTTCTCTGATTTTGAAAGGTATGCAGTATGCAGGAATATAAATAGGTTTTGTACCATTCTCTAAGTTTACCTTATGTTCTAACACATTAGCCAATCACAGTTTATCACCTTGTATGACTACTGTAACCCCATAATTCTGCCAAGAGCTTGCTTACCACTTCAACATGCGCACTATAACCCGCATTAGCTAAATGTTCTCTAAATATTCGCTGCCTCGATTGCATTTCTGCCTCTGAAAACTCAGAATTCCCCTCTACAATAACCACTGAACCACTGTCATTACTCCAATCTTGGAGATATACCACATATGTATTCCTTTGGTATTTCCTAACTGTATCATTACAGTTCAATAATTCTAACCATGTAACACCAGTGTTTGATACACTGTTCACTGATGCCGTGCTAATAATCCCTCTTAGCTTCTCGCTACCCTCAATTACACACACATCCACTGGTTTTCTCACTACCCTCAACTTGACTTTTACCATAGTCTTTGAACCTGGCATTAACGCAACATCCTCTGATAAAGAACCTTTATATTTGTGGTTAGTACCTCCCAGTTCCACGATCCCATAAACATCACCACCCGTGGTTCTCATTACATCTACCCCATTGTTAGTATCAGTAATAATATCAATATTAGTATCAGTATCACCACTCATAATGCCATTGTCACATTCACCAAAATTGTTACCACCGTGGCCCACAATATCTTGCATAACATCACCGCAGTTATTCCCTGTATCATCAGTGTGGGTTTTGATATTACAACTCCCCATATCCCCAGTATCATCACCATAAGCACCGCCAAACACATCCCCTTTATCAATAATCTTCATATCCTCAGTTCTAATCACGTCTTCATAAGAAAGAAAAACACCAGGTTTTCCAACCGTTATACCATTAACACCCGCATGGATCGAAATCTTGTGTCTCCTATATGCAGGATGACCCAGCAAAAGTCTGTTGCCTAATGCAATCCCTTTTATAACGAAAAAAAGTTCTATTAACACTCTATCACTGAGAGTAAACTGTATTCGAACACAACCCAGGGCTTGCACATCACACACCGTCTCTGTTGAGGGTTTCAAAGGGAAATGGGAGAACATGGATTGATACAAATTGTGATCCATCAAGTTGATGCTTGCATCAGTATCAATGAATACTGGGATATCAACGTCCTCCACTGTTCCATAAACTATAGGCCTGGGCTCTGGGAAGTCCGCCACGAGACCACAATGGCACGTACAAATCATCTGTACCCTTTTTGTTGATCAGCCTTCCAAAGATTTCACTGATCCCTTTGCCCTCTTAAGTGACCTGCCTGGGACGTTCTCATATTATAAATCCCATAACTTTGAGGTGTCGGTCTCGCATCTTTCCGTATCTGAGGCAGACAAGATTGCCAATAGTAATCCACACTTTTACACATTCCACAATATTTAACTCTACACACTTTCTTTGAGTGCCCTGGTTTATTACAATTATATTCAAATTTTGCATACAAACGGGAGAAGAAAATTCTGTGTCTCTTTGCACCGTATTTTTTGGACTGGTTCCATTAAAAAATGTGCTATCTACAGTGGGACATTTAGATATATGTTTCTGAATTTGGGTATAAATTAATTCTTCGTCTGATGTAGGTTCAATCTTTTCATCAAAATTATCCACTATCGCATCCGGTACGCCATGCAACAACATCGCAAAATGGATCAGTTTATGTAAATAGTCAAGTGGGACACTACCCCCTTTAACCCACTTAGAGGTTTTCAATTTCTGTATCCATTCTCACGCTGAGTCAAAAAGTTTTGAGCTATGTTCGAAGAGGCTAATTGTGCCTTTCTGTATTTTATATAGCCCTCTTAGATCTCTCACCATATCCCTGTGTTCCTTTGAGCCATAAGCTGCTCTTAAAAATGCTTGCAAATCAGGCCATGACCGACATTTTGCATATTGAAAACTGCAACGATAGGAAAGATCACCCTTATTGAAATCTAACAAAGTTGTCGCCTCTCTGAATTCCTCTACATCATCTGTTATCCCTTTGGCGCTTGAATAATTATTCACCCCTTCAGTAAAGATTTGCACCGGCTGTGAAAGAACCCTGTCCACAACCCCATGGAATGGACTCACATACGCACTAACATTCGTAATGCGGTGAAGCAGAATCTGCTCACCACTTGTGTCAGCCATTTTGCTCTCTATACGAAAGTCCTTATACCTTACGATCCTCCCCGACCTCAATAACATTAACGTACTTATACAGACACAAATCCCAATCCAGAAAAATTAATACCAAACATCCCCCAATAAAAGATAAAAAACAAACATGCACCACGCCCAGTAAATCCCCATATGAACAGCTGTTAATATGAAGTACAAGGTCGTGCCGGTAACAAAAAGAAACAGGGAGAAGACAACAGCAAAAAAAGTTCGAGAGAGAAACCGCTGTGCCCGGCAAACCATCCGCCCTGACACTCGCCCTCTCTCTCTCTCTCTCTCTCTCTCTCTCTCTCTCTCTCTCTCTCTCTCTCTCTCTCTCTCCCCAGGGTGTGACCCACAATACCAAATATCCCTGTATATGTTACCACAAAACCACCAATGTCCAACGAATCTCGAGGGACATCAAAACAAAAGCACACTTCTGAGCAAATTAACACCAATAAAAAGAGAGAGAGAAAAAAGGAAAGGAAACATATGAAATCATACACTCACGTCTTCATATGACTGAAGCCTGAACTTGTTTACCATTGCAAATGCGCTTAACCTATTCACCACAATCGATAAACACTTTAATATGCCAAAAAAATTACATTTCACTTCCCCAAAACCCGAAACATAACTTCACGCAAAGCGTCGGCTAGAAACACTGGCTGGCACACACAGATAGATACACAGTCTCGAACCCTGAGACCCTAATCCCTAACTCAGCCATAATGCGAGTTACCTGTTACATAATTACAACCCTTCTTCCAAAAAATATGTCTAATCTAGCTATAGTCTCTTCAGAAACGTACCTACGGCCTGAAAAAAGCTATTTACCGCTGCCACCACCACTTGCCGATCTTTTATGACTAAGTGACACTCGTTTAAACAAATTAAACAAACAGGCAACCCCCTTACCTCTCGTTGCTGATTATCCTTCTGCATGAGCTAAAATGCAAACTGGGCTAATGAATCCTCGTAGATACAAAAATATACTTTTTATTTCCCAAACTAGCTAAACATTAAATGGAACAAAATGAATATAAAATGGAGTAAAAAGAATAAAGTCTGACCCTCCAAAAAAAAACCGTAAACAGTCATTCTCCTCTCCTGAACTTGATTAAGTAAACACTTCCCCTAAATCTCACTGTCTGATTAATTATGCCATTTAAATGGTCAAAGTGTTTAGAGAACCCATTCTCTTATATGATGCCATGAACCCATCTGAAATAAAGGGACATACTTATTATATCACTCCAACATGCGAAAGATAATTAAAATGAACGTGTACACACTACACTTCTCTTTCTATTTTCAAAGGGTAACTTTTCCAAAGTCTTGTGTACTCTACCTTGTGATGGGTGTCCTCGAACCCTCTCCAAATGTGTGTTCTATACCACGACACAGGTAATCAAAGAGTGTCCCCTCTTCTTTTGCGTTTCTTATCGTTAGGCCCCATACACCACACGCTACGAACACACACACACAGACACGCCTTTCGGAATGCCATAACAACCGAACGCGCTGGACCCAATCCAATCATGTGATCTCTGAAATTTTGTCAACCTCATATCGCATGGTCACCAATTCTGACGTTTTTTCATTTCAGCACTCTTCGAGGAGCCAAGCGCTTGTCACTAAGCCCTCCTGTTTCTAAGCGGAAAAAGCTGAGATTAACAATTTACCACCACACTTTTTTTGAGATAAATATTTCTTTTTATTTATATATTTATTTTTGTTTATTCATTTATTTATTTATTTTTATTTATTTATTTATTCTTATTTATTTATTTATCTATTTTCATTATTTATGTATTTTTATTGATTCTTTTTATTTATTTTAATTTATAATATATTTTACTTATATATTTATTTTGATTTATATTACTTTCATTTATATACTTATTTTTATTTTTATATTTTATTTTGATTTACAATATTTTTATTTTTGTTAATTGATCTATATACATTTATTGATTTATTTGTTTTGAAATTTACTGATTCTTATTTATTTATTTTTATTTATTTTATTTTATTTTCATTTATTTATTTCTATTAATAATTTTATTTTGGATTTCTTTATATATTATAATATATATATAGATATATATTACTCTATCTATATATATATCGTAATCTCTTTAGATATATTATATTTATCTATATACATTTTAAATATGTACTTACTTTTTTATTTATTTTTTTTTAATTTTTATTATTTTGATTTTAGTTTTTATTTTATTTCTTTATTTATTTGTTTATTTTATTTATTAATTATTTGTATGTATTTTTTATCTATCTCTTTTTCTTTTAATTTTGTTTATTTATATATTTTCATTGTATTTATTTATATTTGTCTTATTTATTTTTTATTTTTCTTTTTTTGATTTATTTTTTATGTTTTTTATTTTTAATTTAATCACTTATTTCGATTAATTACATTTATTTTTTGTTTATTTTTTATTTTATGTTTATATATTCAATTATTTTCTTTTTTATTTATTTACTTTCTTTTTTTATTTAATTTTATTTAGTTTTTTTATTGTTTTTATTTAGTTATTATTTTTAATTTCTATTTAATTTTTTATTGTTTGATTTATTTATTTACTTATTTATTTATTTTTTTTATTTATTTTTTTATTTTTATTTATTTATTTATTTTTATTTTTTCATTTATTTGTTTGTTTTTTATTATTTAATTTATTTATTACTATTTATTTATTTTTTTTATATTTATTTATATTTTATTATTATTTTTTAATTTTTTATTTATTTTTATTTATTTTTTAAATTATTTATTTACTTTAATTTTTCACGTTTATTTTTATTTTTTATTTTATTTTTTTATTTATTTATCGATTTTTTATTGATTATTTCATTTATTTTATTTTTTTCATTTTTTATTTATTTTTTTTTTTATTTTTATTTATTTATTTATTTATTTTTTATTTTATTTATTTTTTATTTAATTAATTATTTTTATTCATTTATATTTTTTTTTTTTATTTATTTACTTATTTTTATTTATTTATTGTTTATTTATTTTTATTATTATTTATTTAGTACTTATTTTTTAGTTTATTTATTGATTATTTCATTTATTCATTATATTGCTCTATATTTAATTTTCTTTATTAGTATTTTTATTTATTTCTTAGTTTATTTATATTTATATATTTTTTTATTTTTTATTATTTCTTTATTTTTTATTTCATTATTATTTTTTTTTATTATTTATTAAGTTTTATTTCTCTTTTGATTTATATGTTTATTTTGTATTTACTACCTATTTATTTATTTATATATTATTATATTTATTTTGTTTACTATTTATTCATATTATTTATTTTCATTTATAATTTCTTCTTATTTATTTATTTATTTTTATTTATTTATTTTTATATATTATTTTTATTTTATTTATTTTTTATTTTATTTATTTGTTATTTATTTATTATTATTTTATTTTTTTTTATCTAATTTTACATTTATTTATATTCATTTTGTATATTATATTTATTTTTTTATTTTTTATTGTATATTTATTTTTATTTATCTATTTATTTAATTCTTATTATTTAGTTTTTTATTAATTGATTCATTCTTATATATTTATTTATTTATTTTTATTTATCTATTTGATTTATTTATCTATTTTGATTCTTTCATTTATTTTATTTATTATTTAGTTTGATTATATATATATATATATATATATATATAGATATATATATATATATATATATATATATATATATATATATATATATATATATATATATCTATATATATATATATATATATATCATATATATATATAATATATATATGTATATATATATTCTTATTTTTAATATTAATTGTATTTACTTATTTTTATTTTTATTTTTTATTATTATTTATTTTTATTTTTTTAGCTGACTTTCTTTATTTTATTTATTTTTAATTACTTAAATTTATTTATTTACCTTTATTTTTTTATTTATAATAAATTAATTAATTTATTAATTTTCATTTGCCTATTTTCATATATTTATTTTATTTATATATATTGACTTATTTTAATTTTTATTTTCTTAATTTTTACTTATTTACTATTAATAATAAATTTTTCATTCTATTTTTATTTTATTTTTTTATTTATTATTTTTTATTTATTTATTTTTTTTATTTTTTTATGTATTTTAATTTATTTATTTACCTATTTTTATTTATTTATTACACATTTATTCACCATTTATTTAATTTTATTTATTTATTGTTATTTATTTGTTTATTTTTATTTATTTATTTATTTTAGTTTTTTATTATTGTTATTTAATTATCTTTATTTATTTATTTATAGTCATTTATTATTATTTATTTATTTTTATTTTATTTATATTTATTTATTTTTTATTTTTATTTTTATTTATATATGGTTATTTTTACATTTATTTATTTATTTTTTATTTATTTATTTTTTTATTTGTTATTATACATTTATTTATATATTTCTATTTATTCAATTCATTTTTTTAAATTTATTTATTTATTGATCTTTATTTATTTATTGAAGTTTATTTATTTAATTTACTTATTTTATTTTGATTTTTTTTGATATATTCATATTGATTTATCCATTCATTTTTGTTTTATTTATTTATTTCTTTTTGCTTATTTATTGTCCATTTATTTATTTTTAATTTTTATTTCTTTGTATTTATTTATTCATTTTTATTTATATATTTTTTCATTTTAATTAATTTATTTTTATATTTTTATTTATTTTTATTTATTTTATTTTATTTACTTATTTATTTTTGCATTTTTTCATTTATTTTTATTTTTATTTATTTATTTTTATTTATTTATTTATTAATTCATCTTTATAAATTTATTTATTTATTTTTATTTTTTATTATTTATTTAATTTAACTCTATTTTTTATTATTATTAATTATTAAATTTATCTATTTATTTACTTTTATTTATTTTTATTTATTATTTTTATTTATTCATTTACTTATGTTTATTCGTATTCACCTTATTTATTTATATTTTATTTATTTATTCATTTTGATTTATTTATTTATTCATTTGTTATTTTCCTATTTTGATTTATTCATGTATTTTCATTGTTTATTTATTTTTCATTTTTTTATTTTTATATTTTTTTATTTTTTTTATTATATTTGTTTTATTTATTTATTCATCTTTTTTTTCTTTAAGCATTTATTTTTTTATTTATTTTTTTATTTTCATTTTATTTATGAATCATTTATTTTTATTTATTTTTTTATTTTCTTTTATTATTTTTAATTATTTATTTATTTTATTGAATTTATTTACTTAATTTTTTATGGCATTTATTTATTTATTTAATTATTTTTATTTGTTCAATTATTATTATATTTATTTAATTTTTATTTTATTTATTTTTTATTTTTATTTTTTTTTATTTTTATTTTTGTTTCATTTATTTTATTTATTTTAATTTTTTTAATTTTTGCCTTTATTATTCATTTATTTATTTTTTATTTTTTATTTAATTTATATTTTTTCATTAGTTAATTTATTTTTTAATTTTTTCAATTATTTCCTTTTTTATACAATTTATTTTTCATTTTTTTTATTTATTTCCTATTTTGATTTTATTTGTTTATTATTTTTAAAATTTGTTTATCTATCAGTTTTGATTGAATTATTTATTTTTATTTTATTTCTTTATTTTCTTTAATTTTATCATTTATTATTTATTTTTTATTTTATTTCCTTTTATTCACTCATTTATTTTTATTTATTTATTTATTTAAATTATTTTTTTGTTTCATTTATTGTTTTTAATTTATATTTTAATTTATTTTTT
>NC_087212.1:82645893-82648393 GCF_015104395.2 Macrobrachium nipponense | reverse complement strand
TTATTTTCATTTTTTATTTATTTTATTAAATGATTTTTGTATTTACTTGTTTTTATATATTTTTATATTTTTTTTATTTTTTTTATTTATTTATATTATCCTTATCTCTTATTTTATTATTTTAATTTTTATTTATTTATTTATTTATTTTATTTTTATAAATATTTACTTATTTTTATTTTTTATTATTTACTTTTATGAAGTAATTTTTCTTTATTTATTGTTGTTTTTTTTATTTATTTTTATTTATTTATTTATTTTTATTTTTTATTTATGTATTTCAATTTATTTATTTATTTTGGTTTTTTATTCATTTAGTACTTATTTATTTAGTTTTTTTTTTATTTATATTTATCTTATTGTTATTTACTTGTTTATTTATTTAATTTTTTTATTAGTTGTTATTTATCTATTTTTTATTTACTTTGATTTATTTATTCATATTATTTATTTATTTTTTATTTATTTCTTTATTTATTTTTATTTTATTTATTTTTATTTATTTTTGAACAATTTTAGTTATTTATTTATTGTTGTTATTTATTTATCTTTATTTTTTTATTTTTTAGTCATTTATTTTTATTTATTTTTTTTATATATTTATTTATCCATTTATTTTTATTTATTTATTTATTATTTATTTGTTTATTATTCATTTATTTATTTGATGTATTTATTCATTTTTTTAAAATTTATTTATATCTTCGATTTTTATATATTTAACTATTTTTATTTATTTACTTATTTTTATTTATTTATTTCATTTTTTCGATTGATAGATTATTCTTTTTTTATTTATTCCTTTTTATCTATTTAGTCCTTTCTGTTTATTTATTTAATTTTATATGTTCATTTTTTAATTATCATTTATTTCTATTTATTTATTTATTTTTTATTTATTTATATATATTTACTTAATATTTTTATGAATTTATTTATTTTTTAATTTTTAATTATTTTTTATTTTTATATTTATTTAAATTTATTTATTAATTAATATCTATTTATTTATCTTTATTTTTCTTATCTTATTTTTATATTATTTTTTTTTTTTTTTTATTAAATTAAATTATTTGATTCATTTATTTTTTATTTATTTTTTATTTCTTATTTTTTTTATACATTTATTTTTGATTTATTTATTTGTGCGTTATTTTGATTTATTTCTATTTATTGTTATTATTTCTTTATTTCTATTTTCTTGTTTGATCGTTTATTATTTATTTTATCTATTATTTTTGACTTATTTTATTTTTATTTATTTTATTTTTATTTTATTGTTTTTATTTATTATTTTATTTTACCTATTTATTATTTTATTTATTTATTTATGTTTATTGATTTATTTATTTACTTTGACATTTGTTTGTTTATTTATTTTTATGGATTGATATTTGATTAATTTATTTATATTTCTTTATTTCCATTTAGTTTCTTTATTAAATTTTTTTACTTTATTTTTTTTATTTTATTTATTCATTTATTCTTATTTATTTGTTTTTATTTTTATTATTTATATTTATACTATTTACTTATTTTATACTTTATTTATAGTATTTTTATTTATTCATTTATTTATTTTATTTTATTTATTTATTTATTTATGTTTTATTTATTTCTATTTATTTCTATTATTTATTTTATATTTCTTTCATTTATTTTATTTTATTTTGATTTATTAATTAATTAATTTATTTATATATTTATTTACTATTTATTTATATTTATTTATTTTTATTATTAATTTATTTATACTTTCATTGATTTCTTTATTTTTTTATCTATGTGTTTATTTATTTATCTATTAATTTTATTTATTATTTTTATTATTAATCTTTATTTTTTTATCTTTATTTATTATTTTTATTTATTCATTTATTTTTTCAATATATTTTTATGTATTTCATTTGTATTTTTTTTCTTTTTTTATTTTATTATTTTATTTATTTTTTATATTTATTTTTATTTTTATATTTATTTATTTATTTAATTATTTATTTTTATATATATAATATTTCATTTATTTATTTTTATTTACTTAGTTATTTTATTTATTTATTTATGCTTATTTGTATTCATTTATTTATTTATTTACTTTATTTGTTTATTTATCTATTCATTTATTCATTTATTTATTTTTATTATTTATATTTATTTTTGTTTATTTATTTTTATTTTATTATTAGTTTTTTTATTTTCTTATATTATCTATGTAATCATTTTTTATTTATTTATTGTTTTTATTTTATTTACTTATTTATTTATTCATATTTATTGATTTACTTTTTATTTTTAATTATTTATTTATTTTTCTTTACTATTTTTTTGATTGATTTAATTTCTATATCATTTATTTATTTTTTATTTATTTATTTATCTATTTACTTATTTATTTATTTTTAAGTGTCTATTTATTTATATATATTAATTCAATTTCATTTATTTAATTTGTTTATTTTTATTTATTTATTTTTTTTTTATTTATTTTAATTATTTATTT
>NC_087212.1:82638393-82643393 GCF_015104395.2 Macrobrachium nipponense | reverse complement strand
GAGAGAGAGAGAGAGAGAGAGAAAGAGTTAACGCCTATGACCTCTCTTCTGCAAATTAGAATATTACCGACCTCCTCATAAACAACAAGCTTCCCTAGAGCCGACAAATACACAGAATATTTAGAAGTTCATACATTAGACACCACCACAGCAAAAACATTTACTCCTGATTTAGATATGCGAAACGTTGCAGCAGTCTCAGATTCTATGTTCATCACGTAGAGTTAAATTCTCTTGAAGTGAAATTAGCTGCTGGTTCAGTACAAATTCTACAAATCTGTAAATTAGATTCACCCAACGGATTTTATTCCTTAACCTAAATTTATATACATACATACACACACACACACACACACACACACACACACACACACACACACACACACACATATATATATATATATATATATATATATATATATATATATATATATATATATGGTTTATACCTTCAACAGATACCTAACGCCTAATTATCTCAACTATGTTACTCAGCAGATATTTGACAAAGCGTCATCAAGCTCCTCTAATCCAGCAGACAAACACTAGGCTTCTTCAGCAGAGGAAATAAACACAGGCAAATCGATAATTAACTCGACAGACATATAGACAGAGAGACACAAAGACAAATAAATGATAATCACAGCCTGTTCGTTAAAGGTACAAAACGCAGCGAATGAAGTCGATAACTGCCTCTATGCTGAATCAAAATACTGCATTTGAATATATCTGTCTTCTCTTTTTTTTTTTGTTTTATTTATTCGCTTTCACGGTTTGCAAAATAAGTTAGTCGTACTGTTTTCACGAAAGTAAAAAAAAAGTGTAGTTTCATGCTGCGTCATGGAGAAGCCGAACAAAATAATAGAAATATACACGTGTACTTTTTTATTTTTATTATTATTAATCCCTTTACCATTTACTGCTCTGTTGGATGCTCGAAGCGTAACTATTATGAATTGCTGCTGCTTGAGTCACAGAGGCAGTTTTGGTGCAAAAAAGCTGAATAAATGGAAACCGTTATGAATAATTGCTACGGTCGGATTGTGGAATATAACGATTCGTTTTCATTTGCCAAACGTGATGCCTCAGTTACCAAATGGCAGAGGAAATATTCGAGCAATTTTTTTCCTGCATAAATTAACGGTCGTACACTTTCCTTACTCTGTTTTATAATATTGCTGCTATGTACTTCCATTAACTAGAGGAAAAATGGTATTTTATTTTGTAATCATTCTAAATTGTACCTCAAAAGACTTTGTCTTCATGCCATAAAATTCTCCTTTATTTGTGTACAGGTCGTAAATAACTTCGTATTATGAGAGAAATGCACTAAATTTAAAGCATCACAATGTGGCGCTTTTAGACTTTCCAATTCCTGAGCCGATCTCCCAGTATATCTCAGTCATGCAAAATAACCTCTTAACACATGATTGATCATATTTTTGTATGCTACGTAAAGTATATAGCTGTTTATATATTCCTTAATGGTCTTTAGATATCTAGGAATCACGAAAAATCGCATGTTTAATATCCCATTTTCAATAGGAACACAATTGCCTACAAAAAATAAAAAGTTTATGATGCAGATAGTAATAATAATTCACTTTTGGTTGATTTTCAGACTCCCGGGACCCTCTCGGTTTGGCCAGTGTTATTACCTTATTAGTACTTTGCTGTTATTGTGTCGTTTATTTTTAGGTATTTCTGCCTCTTTTATTTATGTCGTGTTACTCTTCTTCTTGAACGTATCCCTTAAAATGATAGGTGTCATTAAAATAGTGTTGTTCATAATTTCTGAATAATTGGTGTCTGGCTTCTCTTAACTGTTATTTTAGTATTGGTATTATCACTAGAATTACTACTATTAGTATGAAAATATTTGTTTTTGGTTTTAAGTTTTTGTCTTTATTCACCAACACAAAATCTTCCCATTAAATTTATATTTATGAAGAGAAGAAAATATGCTTTCCGTTCAAAGTACGTCGTTTAATTCCACCATTCTTTATTCTCCTTTACCTAGCACTCACTAGTTATAAAATACTGGACGCTCAAACAGAACATTTCAGCTGCAAATATTGTTTCTTGAAGGCATGTTTGAACAGTCATTATCAACTTCATAAGTATTTCCAAGTAACTTTGCATCAGTCATCTAGTTATCTGTCAATGAATAAACGTGACGTTTGTACTACAACGCTTCGTACTGAGGAGAGAGAGAGAGAGAGAGAGAGAGAGAGAGAGAGAGAGAGAGAGAGAGGTATCGATGAAACGGATGCTGCAGATGGCAGATGTTGCTTCACTACCGAACGTCGAGCTCGTTTGGTAGCCTTTACAGGGTTGTGCAAACTTTTCAAATGAAGGTCCACCAGTTAAGAATCTCTAGTTCTGCAGGGCAGCACATCGGGGCGCTAGAGAGACGGACTCAGTAAAAAAACACCTTGCATTTCTAACCTATGAAAAACATTCTTTAGTTACAAAAAAGCATCACAGGATATAATAATAATAATAATAATAATAATAATAATAATAATAATAATAATAATAATAATAATAATAATAATCTCCATATTTCCTTCTCTTGTCCACTTCTTCCTTTTTGCTTCTGTAGCTCCAATCTCAGGCTGTTGATTACTGTCGTTGTGGTGATCAGTTGCTGGATGACGACCTCCAAGTACCTGACCGTCTTCCCCTTCAATTGGGTTGAATACCTGGTTGCCGAACGAAGCTCCTTTGTTGCCAGAGGTTCCATTTAAGTCGTTGTCGTTTATTCCTTCATTTCTTTCCATCATTGCTGAGTTTTGCTATTCAACCCATAGCTGGACCCTACCCCATCAGGGATAGGTACTCATTTACAGCTGAGTAGACTGAGGAAATTATGGTAAAGATCCTTTCCCAAGTAATCAACGCCGAGGAGAGCGGTCACCCATCCAACGACTGACCAGCCCTAATGTTGCTTAACTTAACTTAAGTCCATTGACGACCTAACCCACTCCTCCACGGCGCCAACTTGAGGGAGTGATAGAAAATGATCATGCAAAGATCCTCTGGGACTATGGTATCAGAACGTTGATTGACAAAGTCAAGAAGAAAGTATCACTCATTGATGTCGCATTACCATGGGACACCAGAGTTGAAGAGAAAGAGAGGGAAAAAATGGATAAGTATCAAGATCTGAAAATAGAAATAAGAAGGATATGGGATATGCCAGTGGAAATCGTACCCATAATCATAGGAGCACTAGGCACGATCCCAAGATCCCTGAAAAGGAATCTAGAAAAACTAGAGGCTGAAGTAGCTCCAGGACTCATGCAGAAGAGTGTGATCCTAGAAACGGCACACATAGTAAGAAAAGTGATGGACTCCTAAGGAGGCAGGATGCAACCCGGAACCCCACACTATAAATACCACACAGTCGAATTGGAGGACTGCGATAGAGCATAATAATAATAATAATAATAATAATAATAATAATAACAATAATAATAATAATAATAATAATAATAATAATAATAATAGAAAAAATGCGCCTTAGTCAACATACAAAAAGGCAAAGTAACGAGAACTGAAGGGATAAGCTACCAGATGGGAGCAACATCAAACACATAGATGAGACAGGATACAAATACCTGGGAATAATGGAAGGAGGAGATATAAAACACCAAGAGATGAAGGACACGATCAGGAAAGAATATATGCAGATACTCAAGGTGATACTCAAGTCAAAACTCAATGCCAGAAATATGATAAAAGCCATAAACACATGGGCAGTGCCAGTAATCAGATACAGCGCAGGAATAGTGGAATGGACGAAGGCAGAACTCCGCAGCATAGATCAGAAAACCAGGAAACAAATGACAATACACAAAGCACTACACCCAAGAGCAAATACGGACAGACTATACATAACACGAAAGGAAGGAGGGAGAGGACTACTAAGTATAGAGGACTGCGTCAACATCGAAAACAGAGCACTGGGGCAATATCTGAAAACCAGTGAAGACGAGTGGCTAAAGAGTGCATGGGAAGAAGGACTAATAAAAGTAGATGAAGACCCAGAAATATACAGAGACAGGAGAAAGACAGAAAGAACAGAGGACTGGCACAACAAACCAATGCACGGACAATACATGAGACAGACTAAAGAACTAGCCAGCGATGACAATTGGCAATGGCTACAGAGGGGAGAGCTAAAGAAGGAAACTGAAGGAATGATAACAGCGGCACAAGATCAGGCCCTAAGAACCAGATATGTTCAAAGTACGATAGACGGAAATAACATCTTCCCATATGTAGGAAGTGCAATACGAAAAATGAAACCATAAACCACATAGCAAGCGAATGTCCAGCAATTGCACAGAACCAGTACATAAAGAGGCATGATTCAGTGGCAAAAGCCCTCCACTGGAGCCTGTGCAAGAAACACCAGCTACCTTGCAGTAACAAGTGGTACGAGCACCAACCTGAGGGAGTGATAGAAAACGATCAGGCAAAGATCCTCTCGGGACTATGGTATCAGAAAAGAGGCTAGGGTTTTATACGTAGGAAATAGGCCAGACATGACGTTGATTGACAAAGTCAAGAAGAAAGTATCACTCATTGATGTCGCAATACCATGGGACACCAGAGTTGAAGAGAAAGAGAGGGGGAAAAAAAAAACTGGATAAGTATCAAGATCTGAAAATAGAAATAAGAAGGATATGGGATATGCCAGTGGAAATTGTACCCATAATCATAGGAGCACTAGGCACGATCCCAAGATCCCTGAAAAAGAATCTGGAAAAACTAGAGGCTGATTTAGCTCCATTACTCATGCAGAAGAGTGTGATCCTAGAAACGGCGCACATAGTAAGAAAAGTGATGGACTCCTAAGGAGGCGGGATGCAAACCCGGAACCCCACACTATAAATACCACCCAGTCGAATTGGAGGACTGTGATAGAGCAAAAAAAAATAATAATAATAATAGAAAAAAAATGATAATAATAATAATAATAATAACTAGGC
>NC_087212.1:82625893-82633393 GCF_015104395.2 Macrobrachium nipponense | reverse complement strand
AACAACCCATGGTTGTAGCTTTTATCAGTTTCGAAATATTTTCATATAAATAACGTTAAGTGCAAAAATTTCAACTTTCGGTCAACTTTGACTCTACCGAAATGGTCGAAAACGCAATTGTAAGCTAAAACTCTTATATTCTAGTAATATTCAATCATTTACCTTCGATGTTGCAACGACTTGGAAGTCTCTGGCACAATATTTTGATTTATGGTGAATTTATGAAAAAAAAAAAAACATTTTCCTTACGTTCGCCCGGTAACTCTTCCGAAAAAATCAGAATTTTTTTGTGCGATTGTCGAAATGTTTGCACCATTTAAAATTAGCTGTTACATAAAGTTTTATATATGAAAATGTGCGCAATTACATGTAGAATACAACTAAGAATGATTGAAGGTTGTAGCTTTTCTCTTTTTTCGAAATATTTGCATATAAATCACGATAAATAGAAAAAAACCATGTTCGGTCAAATTTGACTCTACCGAAATAGTTGAAAAACGCAATTGTAAGCTAAAACTCTTACGGCCTAGTAATATTCCGTCATTTTTCTTCATTTTGAAACAAATTTGAAGTCTCTAAAACATTATTGTGATTTATGGTGAATTTTTGAAAAATATATTTACCTTCACTCCGCACGACGGTTCGCGGCCGCAAGTCTCCGAAATACGTACATCGCATTATCCTAATATTTGCTCCCTTTCATATTAGCCTTTTTATAGAGTTTCATATATCAAAATGTGCGCAAATTCATGACGAATACAATAGAAATTAATTGAAGGTTTTGGCTTTTTCCATCTCCGAAATATGTGCATATAAAAAAATATATATATAAAAATTTCGACATTCGGTCAAATTTAACTCGTCCGAAATGGTCGAAATCTGCAATTCTAATCTAAAACTCTTACAGTATCGTAATATTCAATCATTTGTCTTAATTTTGAAACAAATTGGAAGTCTCTAGAACAATATTTAGAATTACGGTGAATTTTTGAAAATAACATTTTTTTACGTCCGCGCGTTATGAATTCGTACATCATTTTGTGATAATATTTTTCCGGTGTTGCTTTTATTGTTGTACTATGTATTATATATCAAAAGGATTGCAATTTAGTGTACAATACAACGAAAAAAAATTAACTCGTTAGCTTTGACCGTTTTTTGCACAGCGTGATTTGAACATAATTATCTATGAATTTTTTTTTTCGCTACCATATATCACATTATTTACATATGATAATGATATTATTTTTCATTTCTGATGATTGCATACTAAACTTCAGGCAATGAAAAAAAAAATGAGCCAAAAATGAACTCTTAATCTTCAAAACTAAGTGCGCTGTGATTTTTTGAAAAAAATTATTTTTTCCGCTTCCGCGCTCACTCCAAACCGGCGCCGGCATACAGGAGAGGTTTTGATTTTTAGGGCTTCGGCGTAAGAGGGTTAACTAATAACGGATAGGAATGGTGTTTAACTAATAACTAATAATTGGTTTGGTAAAAACTGTTGGTTATAGAGTTTTTGAGTGAAAAAGATTTAGACTTACACATTACTGATTTTTTTGTGTGTTTTGTGTCTGTTCCATTGTTTGTGCATTTATTCATTTTCTTATTGAAGTGTCTTTTTATTTTATATTTTCGTTTGCATTCACAATTTAATTGACTTAGTTATTTTCATTGCTTTATCATTACACATTAATTTAACACTTGTGAATTAATTTGCATTTACTTAGAATTCTTTTCAAGTTTTATTATTGTTTAGTACTTGTGAATTAATTTCTGATTTCAATTATTGCCTAACACTTTTGAATTTCAATCGAATTAATTTCCTTGAATTTTGTGATAAATTAATTTTGATTTAATTTTACTTAATTTGATTCAAGAATTAATTAAACTTTACTTTGTTTTCAAGTAACGGTAATTTTCCCTGATATAGTGAATTTCACTTATAAATTTTGAATTTGATAATAAATTTTTGTATTTAAAATTTTTATAAGTGTTTTCTTTATCTTACACCAGTATAAGTATATTTAATTATGATTCTATTTATGTTAGGTAGAAACATAGAGTGGTAATTGATTTGCTTTCCTTCAAGTAACTTGAAGTGACTTAGAACCAGGGAAGTACTTATAAGTTGTTGAAGGAGTGATGCCCTTTGATTAATTTAATTACTTACAAGATTACCTCACACCTGTTTTGATGAACTTAGTCTGATTTTCTGCAATACTGGTAAGTGTTAAGGGATCACTGTTGCCTTTAGAGTATTCAGTCGTTTAAACGTGTTATGAGGGTTCAGGTGTCTGGCTTTTTGGTGAGGTAATATTTGATGCATGGTAACCAGATACTTGGCACTTCGTAACAATATATATATATATATATATATATATATATATATATATATATATATATATATATATATATATATATATATATATATGTAAACCTGTTTCGTCGCACAGAAAAGTGACCATAACAATATATATATATATATATATATATATATATTTATATATATATATATATATCTATATATATATATGATGAAATATGATGTAGTATATATGTATATATTGGTGTAAATATAGTATGTATATATGTTATGGTCACTTTTCTGTGCGACGAAACAGGTTTATAAATATACACAGTATAGGTACTGGCGTAGACTGATGGACTTTATAACCAAGAGCGAGGAAGCCAAAGAAAATACCTTTATACTTTATACCTAATTTATTATATATAAGTATATATCATGTACAAATGAGCTCAGGATTTAGAGAGCACAGGGACCATCAATAATCACATTACCCTAAATTGATAAATGCTCAAAATACAAATAGTCAAAATATCAAAATAACCATAAAACCATTTTATTTTTACACATTGCACATTTTTATGTTCTATGTTTAATTCTTCCGAAGAAGTGTGTTTCTGTTTATGTTTATATATATATATATATATATATATATATATATATATATATATATATATATATATATATATATATATATATATATAAACATAAACAGACACACACACTTCTTCGAAAGAATTAAACATTGAGCATAAAAAATGTACAATGTGTAAAAAAGGAAATAGTTTTATCTAACCACTGTAAATATGTTTTTAAGTTGCAACTTAAAACTTGTAATAACACACATTACCTTAGTATACCAATTATGTTTCTGCTGCAGCTCCAAAACTCACTATATTATTCCAAAATGGCTCCGTTATGATACACTTACACAACTCTGAATGTTCAGATTTCACAAATAAGCACTAAGCAATTAATTGAATCTAAAATTTACGAGTGACCATTAAGCAAATTATAAAATCTTTACGTTAATATAAAATCAAAATTCTCTCATGGAGAGAGAGAGAGAGAGAGAGAGAGAGAGAGAGAGAGAGAGAGAGAGAGAGAGAGAGAGAAGGAAATGTTATCTCCTTACGACACGATTTCAAGTATGAGAATGACAAAATCTCTCTTTTTTTGGTAAATCTTTATAATTCTCCTTTAAAATGATAGATAGAGAGAAAGTGAGATTACAACTATAAATAACATTTATTATCACACAGTTTCACACAATACAAGTCTTTTAAAATGAACAGAATGATTATTTAAATTGAAAGCAAATGCTAAGTGACGTCACTTCCTGTAGGTGACGTTATCTTATATAGACTGTTCTAGAAATTTACATGACATAACTTTACGGAAAAATGGTGAAATATTCAGTTGGTTTCTCGACAAAGACGAACACTGACAGTTAAGTGCATCGTATGCTGATAGGGTTTGAAAACAGAACGGAAAACTCAACTTCATTTTATCTCAATTGATAACAGCAATTTCCTGCTTCAAACAGACAATTCTAATTTCTTTCCCTTTTCACATTCTACGTTATTCCTTAACTTTTAAATACATCGTGCAAAATCTGAACATACATTATTAGGACATATTAAATCTAAGCAAAGAAAATATTGAATCTGAAAATATCGCAAACACATTTACAACATTTCATACAGTTACTGAAGGGAAGTTATGCATAGCAAAAGTAACATCATAAGAATATATAATCAATACCATTTCTAAAGAAATTATGTCAAAATTGTAATCAGAAAAAATTGGCTGCATATCCACACTTCTTCATCTCCACTCAAAAGGCAGGAAAGCTTCGCACAGCAGACGATAAAAGCGTTTTTGACCCTCAAAACCTTTCCTAGCGCCTCAGCGGCGTGGTTGGTATGGTATTAGCGTTCCACCTCGGTGGTCGCGGGTTCGATTCTCGGCCATCCCATTGAGAGATGTGTATTTCTGGTGATAGAAGTTCACTCTCGACGTGGTTCGGAAGTCACGTAAAGCCGTTGGTCCCGTTGCTGAATAACCACTGGTTCCATGCAACGTAAAAGCACCATACAAACAAACAAACAAACAAAACCTTTCCAGTGACTCAATCATTACCTTCCTGAGGATATCCGGCAGTTTGCAGAACTGGGAGTTGTTTTCCAGGTGAAGTAATTTCAAGCTGGGCCCTTACTTGAGGCAATAAAATGACAAATCACAAATTGTTGAGTTATTTTCTTGTTTAATTATTTCATTTTATTATGCTTTGCGATAATTCAACGATCATATGAAGGACAGTTTTGTGAAAAAGTACTTTATGGATTTCTTAGGGTAAAGTTTTTATAATGTTCTTTTTTTATGAACGGACCATATCTGCTGAAGTTATTTGACCCTTTATTGATGATGTGATTTCATAACTGACGATAATGTGGAAATTCCGTTATTAAAGTTTGAAGAAAAATGAGGCTCAAAATACTGAAAGGAAAAAATGCTGTTAAACTTAACTGGACAGCCTAAATTCTTTCTTTTGAATTTAATTGTTTAAATATAACATTGCTAATCTATTTTTATTATGATTATTCCTTTATAAAAGAATGATTCCAGCAAAGAAAAAAGTTATGGACTTTATCGACAGTATATGCAATATATAGAATCAAAGAGAACATGTAAAAATATGTAGATTTTATTTAGTAAGAATGTTACACAGATCCGAGCACTAAATCTCCTTCACAATTTGGTGACATCTACTCGGTCTTTCTCGGGAGGCGATTCCTTCCTGAAAGTCGCGTCGTTTCCGATTTCTTCATCTTGCGCAAAAGATTCCATCAACAAAATTGGCCATTTGAATGAGAAGATGGAGTAAAGAGAGATTGATGAGACCTCGATAATGGAACGGCGCCTCCTCACAAAGCGGGCCAAATGAACCCTTACTTCTTTCGGGGGGCGCTATTGCATTGTGGGTAACGCCCTGAGGGTCTTTGAGGAAACTTCATTGTATGGGTGAACCCCACTGGGAGACAGCCATTATATCAATCAGGACAAAACCCGTGGAAGGAGGGAACTGGATAACCCTTTCGGAATGGATAGATTCATTTACGGTTATTCAGGTTATGGTATTTGATTGCACAAAGTAACTAAGGGTAAAATACAGAGAAAAGACACGACGTCCAAACATCTGATAGATCAATTATTTCCCCAGCTGCCAATTCATTTCCTAGTTAAAAGAAGCAGATTGCTGACATAGGATTCTGTCTGTATGGCTGTCTACCCACTGTTCTGGGGGGGTGTAAACAATGACGTCCTCGCCTCATGATTCTGGATTCGATCTCTTGTGAAGACAGAGCAATTAAGGTCCTTATCCTTCACGACACATTGGTGCTTCGTTTACACGATAATTCAGAATATTCTAGCCTGATCATTATTCGACTGTGTGTGTGTGTGTGTGTGTGTGTGTGTGTGTGTGTGTGTGTGTGTGAGAGAGAGAGAGAGAGAGAGAGAGAGAGAGAGAGAGAGATAAGAAACAAAAAAATGATAGTAATATCAAACTTGAGTTTGTGAAGGTATATATAATTAATTATCTTTAAAGCATTGAAGATGAACTATTTACAAATATTCGAAGGATATAAGCACTCTCTCTCTCTCTCTCTCTCTCTCTCTCTCTCTCTCTCCTCTCTCTCTCTATGAAATATCTAAGGTGCTTCAAATATAAATGACAATTTGGGCACAACTAAATATTCTCAAAAAGAATAGGCAGTCAAACATTATGAAGAGCGGGAGAAATTTGGACGTTTGGTCAACATGCGTCAGAAATTTTCTCGTGAGACAACTTTTTATGACATGAGCCATTTCTGTCTTTTACGAAAAACAACTCGATTGACGTTATGAGAAACCTTAAATTTGCCTTACTATTTACAGGAAAAGAAAACGGTATCAAGGCAGGTATCAAGACACCCGTATTGTGCGCTATTCAAATACGATCGTAATACTTTGTGTATTTGATTAAAAACAATTTTTATATGAATTCCATACCATGAAGATCTAGAGTCTAGATCTTCATGGTATGGATTCTAGGCCGTTACCGAGGTGGGAGAACAGTGCAGAATCACTGAATTCTGACCAAAGTTTTTATTTACGTCCCATTTTATTTGCTTCGCATATATTTGTTAACTATCGAATACAGTTGGACATTCTACAGTTTATAATCATAATTGTGCTTTTAACCTCCTTCCTGTACCTACCATTCTGCATATACCGCATCAAGCTATAATCATGGAAGTATTCTTAATTGAGGAATTTTGATAACAAATCTACCTTCTTAATTTTATATTCACAGGACTGAAGACTTATCTTTCATCAATTAAATTTCCATAAGGACTGATTGATGACGTTGAAATAGTTTTTAAAAAACAAACGAACAAACAAACAAAATCCATCTGAATGTCACATAAAAGAGAAATTTATGTGCATCAGTTTACAGCTTCGTATAGAGATTCTATGAGAAACTCCGTGGTACAGCAAGTGGATAAATTGTTGTTAATGGAATCCCACATAACATGGAAATGGACGCTCATGTAGATTTCCTTCAGTGGATTATCCACACATTAGTTTTATTCGTATTATATTGTTTAAATAAACTTAAAGCCATGATTTGGTAATCCTAAAGTAATAGTTCAAAGAGTGCTCTTAACAGCAAAATATCCATGTGTGTAGCATCGACTCATTCGGTAGAATATTACAAAAGCTGGCGTGAGTACCGTGTAATTTCAACAACATAAAATATATACTTAAGAAATCACAGCAAAAATTCTAACCATGCGATTTCGTCCTTTAATGAGACATTGTCGAGGCACAAATGAGATACAGTTGAAAAGAAAGTTAAAGGTAAACAAAAAGATCAAGAATACCATATGGTTAACTATCAAAGGGGATTATATCTTTGATTTTCACCCTTTTGACGATTAACCAACTGGTATTCTTGACCTTTTTGTTTACCTTGTAACTTTCTTTTCATCTGCATCCCATTTGTGCGTCGACAATGTCTCATAAAAGACGAAAGCAAACGGTTAGAATTTGTGCCTATCATTTTTCCTTTGGTTTTCGTTCATAAGTGTATATATTATATATATATATATTATATATATATATATATATATATATATATATATTAT
>NC_087212.1:82605893-82623393 GCF_015104395.2 Macrobrachium nipponense | reverse complement strand
TTCGCCAGCAAACTCAGAGGAATGTCTTTCGAAGATATAATGACGTAGAGTATGACGTCATTAACTTGGCCCCTTCTCGATGGATATTGGCTATTCGTGAAAAAGTCTCAACCTCTGGCAACAATGAAATACAACAAATACTGTTTGGTTACACTTTGCAGTAGTAGTAGTAGTAGTGGTAGTAGTACATAGGATTGATGCCATTATATCAAGTACTAGAAACCTTGAAGAAAAGTGTTTCCATAAGTAAACCGAGAAATTACTTTCTATCACTATTTCTCCATTTGAAAATTATATAATTAACAATCAATTAACAAAGTGAAGAAAACTCTGGCATTCTTCATAACTCATTTGATATTTTTCTTAATATGACAATGACGATCATTGTAATAAATAGAAAATATATAATTATCTTTCAGCACCTTATGGAAGTCAACAAATGATGAAAACTTGAAAGCCTTGGATGTCTGGATATAATCCTTACCCAAAACAGGGTCCTATTATTCATTTGGCTGCTCAAGCTTACGTAGGGTTTGCCAAAGGCCTCCTCACTTCTAAGCAACTGTGCAGTCGAATCAGAAAAGCTGTCCTGCAACCACGGGGGCAATGACTTATCATAGCCGCCGTTCTTGAGGCCTTGACAAGGTACAGATATTCATTCAGAATTTCAGAGACAGCTGTTTGTCGTCATCACCTTGTCGGAGGAGTCATATGTTTACGTCATGTATAACTTGAACCCATACATTTGTGTGTTCCGTCACTGGCTTCGGCTACTTTACTTTACTCTTATGAATGTACTTTTTTCTAATGTAAGTAATAAAGAAAGTTGCCGAAAATTAGGTAGGGATGTAAAGTATAATATGGCTAAGTAATATCTTTGTTAAATGCACAGAAATAAGTTATTCCGAAAAAACACCGGGACAAAGGCTCTGAATCTCACCGTAAGAGTCCCTGTTATTGTGCATAAATAAGTTTCTGTAACAAATTTTGATTATCTCATTTCCAAAGGTATGGTGTTCTGTATCCAGTTACTACTATTGATACATTAAAAATTGTTTGCCAGATGAAGTGGACAGCTTAATTTATATTTCAGTACAACAAAAGTAATAAAAAGGTGTCAGCCACCCATTAAGGACAGAAAAAATCACCAGACAGTTTCCTTCACGCCTTGTAAAATGCTATAACTCCAACCTTTTCTTTTGCATGATAAACTTTTTAATTAAAAGGTCATTCAGCAACTCACAAAGATCTAGTTCAGAGCAGAGAATTTAGGGGCATCTAATCAAATGAAAGGAGAGACACTTGAGTGATGAGAACGAGCCACTTCCAGACATTGGGTCAGGAAGGGACAAAGGACTGGAAGCGGTTGTCTGGTGAAACGGAAACGCCGCCGTTTTCGGGAAACTGCCCCATTCGTTTTCATCCGTAGAGGCAATGGACCAAGGCTGTTTGTATGAGCTTTTATTTCATTTCTTTTTTACAAAACAGTGACATAAGGATTTTGTTTGGTTGACCAGACAACTGAAATGCTAAAACAAAGAGAAAATGAGACAACTTGGATGGCTATTACAATACGGAACACTAATAAGTAGAAAAACAAGAAACGTCATCTGGCATCGAATCTATAACACAGACTTCGTTCTGAGAAAGTACTGTATCTCACTTTACACTGAATAGAAAAACATAACTTCAAATGCCTCAGAGGACAAATCATATGAAATTTAGACGGATCTTAACTAACATGGTGTATGCACCAATCAAGGTCTTCGTGTAATGCAAAATACAATATCTGTTTCAGTCTATAGGTGAAAATCATAGCACTAGAGTTCTTAATACGAAAGGTTTTTTGTCTTTGGTGAATAACATATAAGAACTAAATAGAAAATGACTTTCGATTGCACATTTAAGGTGTACATCGTTCCCTTTAAGAGAAATAAAACTAGCCTAGATCTTCTCCTCATTTAAAAGAACAGCCACATACCTACTGAATAAATCGTCAGCAATATGCTGACAACAACCAGAGGAGTCGCAATCAAGAGAAAACTACTTCATTGCAATGCTACTCGGATCGCAGAGTTCTGTAATTCAGAATAAAAAGAGATGGATTCTCTAAAAGAGTTGCAACAAGTAAAGATTCATGGGTGGAGTGGCAAGGAAGATCTTATATTAGAAACCAAGAGGCAGTTGTCAATTCTCTATGCAACTCTAGCAAATACAACACCTAAATTTCTTCATGAAGTATATATAGTTTTCTTTTTTTACGTTAAAAATCGCAATACCCATTCATTAGAAAATGATTTAGGTTCAGAAAGCGAAGAAATGTTTAATATCTATACGATATCAATATAGAGTATGTTTACGTACTTCAGATGTGTAAGGCTGAAATACTTCCCATGTCTATAGAACTTGCTGTGCCATTTCAATTTTACAATCCATTAGCAATATTGACATGCCTGGCTTTACTGCTGTCATCAAACTTTGCTTCCCACCTGTGTTGTTCTAGTTTTACTAATTGGCCATCAGGGTACAGATCGTAAACCGATTGCAAAGGTTATGATTGCATAAAACGCACACTTAGATATATATAATATATTATATATTATATTTAATATATATATATATATATATAATCTCTATATATAGTATTATATATTTAATACATTATATAAATAATATAGTATATATAATATATTATATATTAACTATATATATAGATATATATATATATAATAATATTTAATATCTATATAGTATATATATAATTATAAACGAATAACAAGTGTTTCTTCAATCTTCCATCTGTAGAGGGACGAAAGGAGTAGTTTTTATGGGCTTCACGTACAGTGACGTACTCAGTTTTACTTAACTGCTTCGTTGCACATGCCTGGTCCGAGGATGCCTTGGGAAATACATCGTTATGACCTCCATGTGTTTCTCCTAGCGAATCTCCTGCTACGCCCAATAAGGAGTCATATTTAACCACGCCAGGACTGCTCATAACAAACAAATAAAGAGAAATGATATTATCCCTACCATCGAGATAATAGACCAGACAACGGATCCCCGACGTCTGCGTCTCGTAGAAGCCCTCCGTATAGGAAAGGAGAAACCAAATTTAAACATCACTTAGGAAACGTTTCTCCTTCCAACTGCTGCCCGGAGAGCAGCAAACGACCCCCCGACAATGCCAGATAATAATAATAATAATAATAATAATAATAATAATAATAATAATAATAATAATAATAATAATAATAATAATAATAATAATAATAATAATATCCATATACATGGAATATACAAAATACAGACAGTAACATTCACAATCTAGATATATGAGACATGATAAAAAAAAATGAATAGTCGGTACTTATTCACAAAATAGCTGAGTTAGCATAAAAGCTAGTAATCATAATACTGGTAATAACAGTAATGATATTGGTGAGAAAAAATGCGTTGAGAGTTATAACAGTTATTGCACAGATTATATAACTTAAATTTCAACTAGAGACCTTAGGTGGTTACAGTAGTCAGGTCCAGAGGGCTAAATGCGATAATTAAATGTAAAAAAAACTTTAACTTGATAGTATTCACAGTAATAATGAAAAAGGAAAATATCAGCAATAAATATAATAATAATGACATAATCTGCAGATGACATCTTGCCAATACAGAGATTAAGTCCTTTAGGGGACAAAGGCCTCATTTTCCCATCTTTCCCACAATTTAGATCTTCTTGCTTCACTCCTTAGGATGCTTTGTATGAGCGAGTTGCTGCTGTTTCTCACTCGTGTTACCAGACTGGACATTGTTCGCCTTACAATGATTTTTAAATTGTCCAGGTGGTTTTCTATGAACATCTGTGTGGCGGAGTGGTAGCGGGGAGTGTTTGTGAGGCGTCTCAGAATGTCATTGTGCACAACAGTGATACGTCTCATGGTCTCTCGGGTATAGTTCGTCCAGAGGGAACACCCATAGATACTGTAGCAGTACGAGCGGAAGAGCAGCAGTTTCACGTATCGGTGACAGAAGGCAAACCTCCTTGCAATCATGTTGCCAGTTGCACATAGTTTACGACTCCTCTGTTCAATGTCTGTGTATCTTTTAGGTCGTCGGTGATAATGTGACCCAAATACGGAAATTCGAGCACAAATTCCAGCCGATGGTTTCCGAGGAAAATTTGTGGTTCTGCAATATGCTTAAGCGATCTCGGGAGCAGCGACATGCACTGGGTCTTGGTTTCGTTGTAAATTATATCAAATTCCTCTGCATAGGTCCTGCTACAGACAGAATTCCTGATGTTTATCCCCAGGCTTACTATAATGGCACTTGCACGACAAAATCTCTGCCACCATCAATGCGAGATCCATTACTTCGTCTACGACCGGCCTGACCAATGAGAATTCAACTCTAGGTCTGAGCCGCTATAAATACCGCCACACAAACTCTTTTGCTACAGTCCTTCAACCGACTCGTCGAGAAGATGACCCGTGAGAAGGTGGAAAGGTCACATGTTACCAGCTATACCAGCAGCAACATCGGAATTGAACTACGCATACAAAATAATACCAGCACCAATGACGATCCCTGCTTGACCTAGACCAGAGATCCTGTTTTAATAAAATAAAAGATCACCTTCAGCATTTTTATAATTTTTAGGAATTCCCAATATGAATATTGGCCAGTTACTCAGAAGCATCGCTGAGACTGAGAAGTGAATTGTAATAACGATAGAAATAATAATAATAATAATAATTATAAATTTTTATTGTCAGCTCAAGGCCATATACATGGAATATACAAAGTACAGACAGTAACCTTCACAATCTAAATACATGAGACAACATGATAAAAAAATGAATAAACGGCAATATCCACACAGTTGCTGAAGTAGTATAAAAGATAGTAATAATAATACTGGTAATGACTAGTAAAATTTAGAAAAACTTATTATTATTATTATTATTATTATTATTATTATTATTATTATTATTATTATTATTATTATTATTATTATTATTATTATTATTTATAATCGTTGGTGCACAGATTGTATAAATTAAACTCCAGCTAAAGACATTAGGTGGTTATAGTAGTCATGTCCAGAGGGCTAAATACGAAAATTGAATGTGGAGAAACTCTGACTTGATAATATTCACCGTAATAATTCAAAAGTAAAATACTAGTAATAACAGTAACTGTAAAAAAATTTAATGCTAATGACAGATTCTGCAGCTGACACCTTGCCAAGACAAAGAGTAAGGCATTTAAGGAACAAAGGCCTCATATTCCCATCTTTCCCACAATTTAGATCTTCTTGATTCACTCTTTAGGATGCTTTGTATGAGCGAATTACAGCTGTTACTCACTCGGGTTATCGGACTAGACATTGTTCGCCTTACAATGACTTTTAAGTTGCCAGGCAGTTTTCTGTGAACATCTGTGTGGCAGAGTGGTAGCGAGGAGGGTTTGTGAGACATCTCAAAATGTAATTGTGCACAACAGTTATACATCTCATGGTCTCTCGGGCATAGATCGCCCAGAACGAACAGCCATAGATACTGTAGCAATACGAGGGGAAGAGCAGCAGTTTCATGTCTTGGTGACAGAAGGCAAACCTCCTTGCCGTATCTTCTAGGTCGTCCGTGATAATGTGACCCAAATACCGACATTCCTGCATGAATTCCAGCCGATGATCTCTGAGGAAAATTTGTGGTTCTGGAATATATACTTTAGCGATCTCGGAAACAGCGACATGCACTGGGTCTTAGTTTCGTTGTATAGGACATTACATTCCTCTGCATATCGGCGGCAAATGTCGATAAGTCGTTGGGGAAGTCAGAATCATACCGTCGGCATAACAGAGGTTGTTTATAGTTGTTTCATTGACGGTGCATCCGATTGAGAGTGAGTTCAATTTGACATTTAGGACATCTGTGTACGTATTAAACAGGTATGGTGAGAGAATGCCCCCTTGCTGAAGTTTAGGAAGCCGAAGGTGTACGACAATACATTACCCCATTTGACACAGAATTGCTGTGTGGAGAACCAGCAATATAAAATGACAATGAAAATAAAGAGGTATGCGTCTTTTATGTATCTTCAGGAGGAGCTTCAGATAATTCACTCCGTCAATTGCTTTTCTCACATCTACAAAACAGGAAAACATGACAGGTTTATGATAGGTAATAGTTCAGCAATTCTTTCAGCATGTAGATGCAGGTGTCTGTTGAGTGGTTTGCTTTAAATCCGAACTGGTTGTCAGTGGTGTGTAGAAAGGGGAGAAGTCTCACAATAAAAATCGACTCAAGTATCTTCGACACGATCGTTGTGATTGAAATTAGCCGGTAATTGCCAGGGTCAGCTGCATCCTTAAGTTTGTTTTTGATTAGTGATATCAAGTGAACTAAGAGTAGGGAGCCTGGAAGAAACTAGTTATTTATGCACGCATTGAATAGGACAGCTAGTAAAATGTAAATTATCGGATGGCAGAATTTAAAAGCTTCTGTGGGAAGATCATCGCAGCTGGGCTATTTATTATTAAGTAGGCTGTTTATGTCGCTGATGTTACCTGTCGTAATATGATCAGCGAAATGAAATTGAATGTTATCAGTAAAGAGGTTATCTACATCCCTCCGAGAGTCTTGATCATTTATGCAAATCAGGATATTGCTGAAGTGATCATGATAGCCTCGTCTCTGACTGCTTCTCCTACTCTCTGTGATAGCTTTTAAGAGCAAGATTGAACTGCACTCTCGCCTGTCTCATTAGTAATGCAGTGTGTCCTTCCCTCAGGCTATCATTTTTCGTCCATAGTAAGAACGTTTCTCATGAATAAGTATACAGATCTTTAACCAAGTCATTCCATCCAGGTATATTACGAGAGTTACCTTGACAAAATCTAAAGGTAGCTCTGCCGGAGGCAAGCATAGCGGAGATTATGCTCGAATAGAAATCTTTCAGATCGCTCCTGTGGTGGTCATTTCTACAATTTGTGTTAGTAAGGTGTCTGCTGGTTGAACTATTGACTGCAACCTGGTTTCTGTGGTAACTCTAAAGTATCTGGTTTTCTGTTGGTTTTTAAAATCCCGGTTTACAGCTGGCAAGCGATCAGTTAGGGGGTTCATGGTGGGAGGGATGGGGTACTAAATGACACCTGTAAAGGGATGTGATCGTAGCCAGCTGCAAGATCGTAGCGAATATTACAGGTCATAATAGAATCATGAAGTTGTGGAGATGTGATGCAGTGGTCCAGCCAAAATGTCGTAATTGGTCCGCTCTATTCCGTACAGAGGATAGGAGGAGGGAGGGAGGAGCATTACATCGCTAATTGGGACAACATGATTTTGACAGAGGCGGGTAAGTTCGCTACAAAATTGTTTTGTGGGGTGAGAATTAAGGTCCCCGATCATACAGTTATGATCAGCAGGAGAATCGTGAATAATACTGGGTATCTCACCTAGGATCATGCAGTATTGATCAAAATTATTGTTATTTTTCTAGGGCATATAAACTTTAATTATTAGGGTCTTAGAGTCCCTTACTGTCACTTGAAGCCCCAGCAATCTGTCACTCCTATAGGTCATCACATTTCGACCGGTTAGGATTTGATCTGTAACTTGCATTGATGAAGTCAAGAAGTCTCTAATGTCATCATGTACTGAATTGCAGATGACAAGGTCATGTGGCTAGGGGAGCATATCTTAAATGCAATGGTGTATTTGAAGTTTTTACCTAACATGTTTATGAGAGGAATGCACTGTTTGAGGCCAAAAATATTCCAAGAGATTATATCTAATGTATCCATGGCTACTCACGAAGATGGGATATTAAGGCACTGATCATTTGGTTGGATGGAGGGTTAGCCAATGGGTGCAGGCCGTCACTCACTCTGGGAGGTTGGCCATCACTTGCTGTGGAAGTGACCATGCTTGTGGTGCAGTAAGTTCCCTTGTGGGAGGAGGTTGGTCTCGGATTACGCTATATCTTGAGGCTATTATATTAGGTCCGAAATCCTCACCTTTAAGAACTTCTCGGTGTAAGTCACTTTATATTTACTTTTGCATGTGAGTTAAATTTTTTCTGATTTTTTTCCAATTATTTTTGAGAGGGATTTTGCTGTACAGAAGATATTTTCTGCTGCGTGGTAGACTTAAGTCTGCAGACCCCTTTGGAGGCAGATTGTAAGAGTCATCAGCGTAGATTTCCTCTGAACAGGTTCTTAGCCACTAAGAGATATAAGATATGTCTTGTGAGAGGACAGGTTTTTCGCATATCACTCCTTGAGAATGTTTTCTGGTATCAGACCTTTGCATTTCGTTTCTTGCAATGCAATGATGCCTTTGAAGTTTTTGCAGAACATGTTTAGGAGAGGAAAGGTCCACTTGAGGCCAAAAATATTCCAATAAATTATATCAAATGTATCCATGGCCACTCACAGAGATGAGAGATGAAGACGCTGATCATTTGGGGGAATAGGGGTTAGCCAGTGGGTGTGGGGTGTCATTCGCGGTGGGAGGTTGGCTATCACTTGCAGCGGAAGTGACCCTGCTTTGGGTATCTCTGTTTGTTTCTCTTATGGTGGTGGTGAGCGGAGGAGGGGGGGGGGGCGGTGTGGGGGGCCGGTTGGGTCCCAGATTAGGTTATATCTTGAGAATATTATAGTAGATCTAAAATTCTTGCCTTTAAGAATGTCGAAGTGTTGAAATAAGCTGGTAATCCTGAAAGCCACTTTATGTTTAATTTTGCATGGGAGTTTGTGGGAGATGAGGAGGTCAGAGTCGGTGAGAAACTTTACACTCTCCTCTATGGCGTCAAATCTCACAGATGAGTGCAGATTGTGAATTACTACGTGGCATCTTCCCAGGTTTCTTTTTTCTACATGTTTGTGTGTGGCAGCCGCCAGACTCCTCAAGATCATTCTCATCCATATCCATGATAGGGGGTTTGGGGGGAGAGATAGGGTCAGGAGATTCACGAGGGTTGGTGATCATCACTGAAGATCTATCTTCCACCAGAGGCACTTGGGAGGGTGGGGAGGTTGGGAGTCCAACGGTCCCCTCAGAACAGTCTGTAGTTAATGGGGGCACTTCAACCAAGGGAGAAATGCCAGTTGACCCCTGGTGGATATGGCCATCTCGACTTCGTGTTGCACCCTCACTTCTCCCACGTTGCTGGGAGGCGAGGAAATAATGGAATGCTGCATTCAAAGTCTGGTGGCTTTCTGTACATTTGTCTAATGATTCCTGAACTTCTTTGATCGCATCCCAGAGCCATGGGAGATTGTTAATTGTTTCCACAGTTTTAAGACTGTCTAGGGATTCCTATAATCCTTTGATCACGTCCCAGATTCATAAATGTATCATTTATTTCCTCAATTTTTCCGAGTTTTTAAAATTATTTTTGAGAAGGATTTTGCTGTTTGGAAGGCATTTTCTTCCCTTGGTACACCGCAGGTAGCTTAAGTCATCAGGACACTTTGGAGGCAGATTGTAAGGGTCATCGGTGTAAATTTACATGAAGCAGGTCCATAGCCACTTAGAGATATATGATATTTTCTTGTGAGAGGAGAGGTTTTTCGCGGATCGCTCCTTGAGAATATTTTCTGGTATCAGATCTTTGATTTTCGTATAAAAAACGTTAATTTCCTCATCGGAGAAGACATCAATGACAGGTTGTATAGCAGACTCGACTTTGGAACGGTTCAAATGGTACTGTATAAAGTAAAGACAATTGTTCTCGAGTACGGAACTTGTGTGTGTGGCACAGGCATTGTTGGGTGCCAGGGTTACTTGAGCAATGGTTGAAGGTTGGTCGGATGACATTTTTGTGGTAAAGGAAGGGCCAAGCACTAGCACATACACTGCACTCTTTTACCCATTGCCCAGGACCAATAGGCCTCGAGTAGCTGTTATTTGAAAGATTTCGAAGGCACTGATTGGAGCAGAATGTATATTAATTTATCTGCAATTACACAACACCAAGGGCGAAAAACCATTCTTTTTTGTAGAGAAACGCGGGGGAGACCTCCAACAAGTCTGACCCACACACAGGGTACCAGGTTATTCTCTTTCTTAGGTAATTTACGACTATGTTCATTTCAGACGATTAAATTTTATAAAGAAATTAACATCAAACGATTATTGAGTTTTTAAATGGCTGGTCATTCATGTTCATTAAGATATTTTTTATTACCTGTTTTATATTTCATTTTACCCCAGTTCAGTTTTACCAGTACCTAATTCATATTTATTACCTACAGCTTAGCTGACATATGGGAAGAATAGACACTGATGGACTGTATTTCAAAGGCTGGCTGGTTTTACCTCGTCCCGCTGTACCACAGATCGTTTTCGCTTGAAATATTCTCAAAGACGATAATTCAATAGGTATGGTATAGATGATTATATCATCTTAGCTTAAAACGCTCCAAGATGAGGTCCAGTGGAGGAGGAAACTGTTGGTTACATTCTAACCATTTACATTGGTATTTCATTTTCATAAGTGAAATATATATATATATATATATAGATATATATATATATATATATATATATATATATATATATATATATATATATATATATATATATATATATATATATATATATATATCCAATACAAAAGAGAAAATTGTGTGAGTCAGAGCAACTACGAATAATATTATTTTATTTCATCAAACGTTATTCGAAACTGTGAGTTGAGTCTGGTCCTTCCTTCCATGAAACATATCAGTCGAGAGAGAGAGAGAGAGAGAGAGAGAGAGAGAGAGAGAGAGAGAGAGAGAGAGAGAGAGAGAGAGAGAGCGGGGCACCTTAGATAATCTCAGTTTAAATAAAATAAGAAATCAAATGTTTAAGTAAAGGATGCTTCGTCACTTCCTAAAGTTCCCTTGCCATAGAATTTTGACTTTTTATAAAGAAGTTAAAAATCTTAATTAAGACTCAAAATCTATCATTAACTTATCATAATGGCTGAAAGAGGGGCCAACGTTTATTTTACCTCCCTGTTTGCCTGCTTATCTGTCTGTTTGCTTAAAACTATTACATTATCATTTTGCGAGAATTCGAGGATTTTCCAGATGTTTGGCTGTTTACCTCGTGTCAATCAACGCTTTATTTTAATAACCACTTTCCATCCTCATCCCATAATGAGTGTTTACTCTGCACCCAAGCCTCTCTCCCACAAATGTTACTCAAACCAAGAGACAAGTGTCAGTGTTTATTTTGGGGTCGGAGATTCTTTGTAGCTTCAACTTGGGTTACATATGCCTTGATCACACATTTTCATTCTATATTTTTTCTAATTATTTAGTTTATGTTCTTATTTATTTGAGGTCTTTCGTTTATCATTTCTTATTTCGTATTATTCAATATTTCATATTTCTGTTTCATATTTTCATTCTTATCTCTTATATTTTGATTTCTTAATTTATTTACTTTAATGAGGCAGAGGAGAAGTGAAGAGCGAACTCACTGGGTAGACCTTCATTAATTGGTTGTCGTTTTGTTTTTAGTTGGAAATGATAAACGAAGCTTTGTCGTCGGCATCACTTGCAAAACGGAAGAGAAATTGAACGAGTGCCTAACCCTATTTATAAAACAATTAAAATAACAGAAGATTTTACCAGAATAAATTCCGATTGAATAATACCACTTGTCGACCACTACTATATTGTAATATGATATTGTTACGTTGATTTGTTCGAGAAAGGAGAAATCCAGGTTTCAATTCCAGTGTGACGCGGAAAGTCTTATGCTCTTTCTACTAAATTCCATTTTACCTACGTTGATTTCTGCATAGATTCAGGTACGTTGAAGGTCGTTGCTTGAGTCTGCTTAGATTTGGAGGGGAAAAAAGCTCGGGTTGATTGTTCACTTAACAGTGTCTCTAAAAACCGTCATAGAATCTCAGGCGTGACACCGTCTTTCTGGCATTTACTTTCTTATATAATTACCGGGGGTTAACAGTCATGCAATATACAAAGAAAAACTAAGCAATCATAAAAGGTGCATAATTTTTCTATTAATGGTTTTCCTTTTCTCAAAATGTCGAGCATAATCGTATTTGTCAAAAGTCGTTAGTCTTATTCCACATCAAGTATCCAGGTCTCGTCTCCTGGTAAAAATTTTTAATTGTTTATATTGAATTTTAAATTTTCCCTTATTAGCATTGATTGCCATAGAGGTGTCAGTTATCGCACTGGAGTTTGATTGTCGTCTCCAGAATACTATAATACCCAGAACCATGACAATAAATGTAAATTAACATTCAATGTGAATAACTTCAAGTTCTTATTAGGGCACCTTCCCAACAAGAGCTTACGATCGATCTATGAATAATTTTTTTTATTAAACACGTGATTCTTATTCCTTGATGGGTATTTAGCATTTCTCTTTGAGTTTTTTCAGTTTCTTCTGAATGGATGACTTTTTATAATATAAGTTAGTCGAGTCAATTTTATATTATAATATTAGTTAATGGTTGTATGTATCAGCTTGCTAATGAGGCTACGCCTCGAAACGTTGCCAAAAATAAACGAATGGAATGCTGTAAGACGTCTCCTTATATATATATATATATATATATATATATATATATATATATATATATATATATATATATATATATATATGTGTGTGTGTGTGTGTGTGTGTGTGTGTGTGTGTGGTGTGTGTGTATTATACATACAAAAGATTTCGTTTTGTGCATCTTATTGATTTGTAAAAAAAAAAAAAAAAGTTTTTGCAATATAACCAAAATATATATGAACGAAAATAGGAGTATAAAGCACTAGACTTTCACACTGGAAGAGCCCATAAGCTTTATGCTCATTGACTGAACTGGCTTTGTAATAACCGGAGTTTTAGCCATTTTCAATTGTATGACGCTACAGGGTGAGAGATCTTGTTCTAAATCGAAAATTGATAATCGGGTAAGGAGGGGGCTGTTGAAAGCTATCAGGGGAACAAATGAACCGATCACTTGCCTGAAAATGAAATTAAACATATTCATGACCAACCTCCCTATCAGTTCCTGAACGTTTTCCTCCGAGAAATGATCAGAAAGATCAACAGCAGTAAAATGATCTCTTACAACTTTCGGTATCGCAAAGAGAGTGTTTTTTCTTCAGCGCAACCGAGTTTTCTGTTTATGGTATAATGCTGTATGAAACTCTCAGTCACGGCCCATGGAACTCTTAGCCAGCCTTAGTGGCCTGTCTTGTTGCGGTACCAGACGCGCGATCATGGCTAACTTTAACCTGAAATGAAATCAAAATTACTGGGGCTAGAGGACTGCAATTGGGAACATTTGATGGTCAAAGGCTGGATGATCAGCATACCAGTTTGTAGGACGGACAGAAAAAGTGCTGACAGCCAGACAAACTAGAAACTGAAAGTGAAGACAAAATCTGTATGAGGCGTAATGGCCTGACACCCTCTTCTTTTCACCTAAATCCAACCTCCACAACCACCCCCGACCCCCATAACCCCCCAACTCACCACACACCCTGAAGACTGCGTCAGCGTTTATATTTGGTCAAGGAAAAATGATCAGCCACTTGGAACCTTTTTCTCTTCAATCTGGTATTGCTAAACCACAAAGGTCTCAATTTGGCAGCGGACGAGGAACCCTTATAAGTCAGGACACGAAAAGAGTGAAGGAAGAATGCGGGAGGCAATCAAAAATGGATATTCTGCATGGATGATTTTCGCTAACTGTGCTGGGCGTTGTCTAATGAAATAAAATAATATTGAAATACTGATGTGTTGTTGCTTCCAAATGGAAGAAACAAGTATCATAAACGCGGTCATAAAAAAAATGATCCTCAATAAATTTCACAGGCTTAATATTTTCAGATATTAGTTAGGGCATGATTAAATAAAAGTCGACTCTGTAAAAGTTGCAAGGCATTTTGTGTTAGATTTTTTTATCCAGTGATTTTTACACAATTTGGGTATGCTGATTCCAAATCTGTCGAATGACATTCTCTATTTTTTGTTTTTGATGTTTGAGAGCTAGAAATCAAATTAGCAATTTATGCTGATAGCTATGCAAAACAAGCAGGTCTGCATGAAAGCTGGAACAAGCTGAGCACCCAAGTTCATTCAAATCATAACTAGCTGGATTATGTCTGAGGAAGTCACATCATCATTGTTGGCATTTCATGCAATCACTGGATCGGACACAACATCATATCTCTCTGGTCATACCAAAATGACCGCTTTCCGGTGTTACTTGGATAGCACGGAGATTTTAGTGTACCCTGGAAGAGATACTTTGACAGAGGAAACTATACAGAGATGTGAATTGTTCATATGTAACGTGTACAATGATGCACAGGCAGCTTCTGCTGATGAAGAGCGCGTGATCCTTTTAAAAAAAGTTGTTGATCCTGAAAAACTGTGATGCTTTGAAGTTGCACTTAATGAAGGCCCATCTGCAAACCATGATCTGGCTTAAAGCCACTAAGCCGAAACCAATAATACCTCAGCCAACAGTGTGGATGGATGAATGTAGAAAGTCATTTCAAACCCAAAATTGTAACTTTGCTCCATGTTCCAAAGAGTTGCATTGATTTAGTGAGATTCAGTAGTTCAGGAAGGCTAACATGACTTGCATTGGCCTAGAGAATGTACAATAGAGAAGATGAGGTTATTGTTGCTATGTAACTTGTAAGTAACATGTTTAGATCAACTTGAGTTCATTTGTCTTGTGGCTTGTATTGGAGCTGACCAGTGCTATAATGTACATAAACGATATTCAATGTTGATTCTGTGGGCACAATTTCCAAAATATCTCACAATTACAGGCATTTTGGTGTTAGATTTGACCATCCTGGATTTTTTTTCCTACACAATTTGGCTGTGCTGAATCCAAATCTACTGCAAAAACAAAATAATTTTTGAATTACTTACCCCCAAAAATTATTAGTATTCAACTCTTTGACCATGCTTCTAGTACAAATTGTACAAAATGAAAATTTGACGGCCATCTTGATTTTAGCTTATCTTGAGCCACCATCTTGGCTTTTGTGATCTAAATGGCTTCCAAATACAAAACGGTTCTAATACCCAACAACTTGACTTAAAAATGAGTCTGATTCTACTTTTTAAAATTCTTTTCAGAGCAAATAATATAGAAGTTACAAGAATAAATTGATATTTAGGCAGCCATTTTGTTTTTTGCTATATAGCCTTAAAAAAAAAATATCGAATGTTATCAGGCAGATATGGATTCAGCACATCCAAATTGTGTAAAAAAGACTGGCTGACAAAATACAACACAAAATGCCTGTAGTTGCGAGATTTTCCGTCTCCTGACTACGGTGTTTAACGTGTATTCATCAAACTGTCCATAAACCCCTCCAGGAAGTCACGGGGTTTCAAAATTAATTACAGAAGACAGAGTTATGATGATCATTTGAATTGTGATCAATTGAGAATGGGTGAAGAAAACCAATAGCGCAAGGACCGAAATTGCTCTGATAATAATGGGAGATTGGTGAGTTTTTTTTATGTCTGTTGACGCAATGAATAAAGTCGAGTAATTTTTTATTTCTAGGTAACATTAATCGATGAATATAATAAACATGGATATGAGATATTATATTTTGTACACACACACACACACACACACACACACAGGCAGCACGGAATACTCCTTAAGTTCAGTATGAAAATATCTGCACCCCATCAAAACAGCGCAAGTTCATTCTTTAAATGAAGCGCTAGATCCTATCATTAAGCATACTAAATTTAAATTTCAATTTATTTTATTGACATTTGCTTTCAGTGCATCATATTATCACAAGTTTCAGGAATGTTTGAATTTCAATAGAAAATAAATCAGGATTGCACAATGGTTACGTCAAGAAGGGATATGAGGTAAGTTAGTCGGACTTTCTTTTCTCCTCCAGAAATGAGGCGATTAATATTCCTTCAGAACAGAGGAATGTTTACGCCCATCACTCCCCTTCCAACTTCCCCACAGGAGAGGGACGTGCCTGGCCTTCACAATTCCAAGGTACAAAAGGGGGAAAGGAAAAGTTTCCATACTGGTTCTCTATCAACACCCCGACTTTCATAGGCGCCATTCCTAATTATTGTTGTGCCTTGCTTAAATGCGACCCTGTCTGCAATGTACGCTGTGGCTGGAAAGGAAGCATTTTTTGTTGTTAGTAGATTATTAGATTACAAATAACTGCTTTCGTAGTGAAACAGAATTCATGAAGGTAAAACAACTTACGTATTTTCTCGTTTAGTAAGACAATCTGCTTTGTCTTTGTATGGCGAATAAGTTACTTTAGGAAATTAAATAAAGTCCACAAAGGGAATAATAAATTATGTTAAATGAGTCAGCTTAGAAAATATTATCTTAGATATATACATTATTATTATTTCGCCTATTCATTATATTGAACCAATATATTCATTTGCACTCATAAAATAATAACCGATATATTGCAGTAGACTTCTTGCTAATTTGTGGCTATAAAAACAAATAAAGCAGAAGTATGCATATTACTAGCTCTATTCAGAAGTAAAAGAAATAATTACCGTTTAGTAAATAAAGTGAAAATAAACTGAACATTTGTATTTGGTAACTGGATATGTATAAAGAAATGAACTTCTTTCCAGACAACTTTGTCACATTTCCTAACTTTGTCTGTCTGAAACCTATGGGAGGCCATAGACAGAAACTTCTGAGAGGAAAAGGGTACCAAAGATGCAGATTTGGAAGCAAAGTAAAACAGAAACATTTGTCAGAACAGTAATTTTCAGCAGAAAAAAGATCGACGAAGACTTGTATCCATGACAAGTAGAAGGATTCATTGTCCCCTGTGATCGAGGAGAGGAAATATTAACGTTCTTATTTCTCTGAAAGTGCGGAGTAGGTGAGTAGGTAAATTCAAGGTTCCTTTGACCCAAAAGTATAATTACGAACTACTGTGCATTTCAGAACCATTGTCTAATTGATTTTCGGCGATAAAATCTTACCAAAGCATCGGATATCGATAGTGATTTGGAAATAGCTATTTGAAGCCACAGGCTAATTGGCAAAAATATGCAGTGATGTCTAATGTTGATGATTAAGGCACTCATCAGAAAATCATGGAATTTTAAAGACAATCTTAGCTAAATCTAGCAGGCTCGCAGATAGAGGCTAGCAAAACGTCATTCTGAAGGTCCCTCCCACTCACTGATGCTGTAGTATGACGTACTTTACTAGACACCTCGACCATATACTTTATGAATGAAGACTCAAGTGTTAGTGGTGGTAGTAGTAATAACAGTACTATATAGAATTCGTATATTATTTCACACACTCCAACTCCTAAGTAGAGTACAATAAAGGAATGGGCATTAAGCGAGAATATTGATTGTGTAATACAGTTCTAAGGTGCAATTCATGTTTCTTTTAACTTGAAATATGCACCAAGCCTTACACACTCTGTGTGAAAACCTCTGTTACACATATTGTTTCAGGGATACGTAAA
>NC_087212.1:82598647-82605393 GCF_015104395.2 Macrobrachium nipponense | reverse complement strand
TACGCAATAGGAATCTCTTATATAAATGATCATAAATAACAGAATCTAAATATATCTTGCGTGTACGCAATAGGAATCTATTTAAAGTGCACATATATTAATCATAATTATATGAATCCATATACATATGTATAAAACAAATCAGGTAGCCTATAATCAATCTGTTACCTTTTTTCTTACCAATATCTGCAGTTATTTATGAGTTAGTATATGAATTAATGAATCAGATATATAACATTTAGCGTAAAAATCAACGAATCAATCAGCATAAACATTAATATTTTTATCAATTCATATATGAAATTTTTTTATCAGTTAAAATATGATTTTTATCATGTTAATCTTCATTCTATGCAATTGTCAGAGTACATTAGTATTTTCTGTAGCATATGTATCTTAATGAGATGAAGTGAAAAACTGTATCATTATTATATCACGTGATCACTATTATTTACCAATATCATTGTTTTATATTTTATTACTTGAATCAATTCATGTACACCATGAATTTTTATTTACTCATATATATATATATTCACCATAGTGTCTGTTATCACACTCCTATAAGTCAAATGCAAGTCAAGTTTGAGTAATATTCAGTGGTTGGTTTTGGTAGCTGGACCGAGCTAATGTAAGTGTTTACATAATAAAAATATGGAATGTTAGTCCATATATATAAAAGTCTAAAACTAAAGAGGTCAACCAGATTGCTTGCAGGAATGTGATCAGACTAGAGACGCTAAAGATGACGTATACAATAAGTATGTAGGCTAAGATAACATGCCGTCACCTGTAGTCATTCAATTGTTTATAAACATTAGTCCAAGCTCCCTGCTGAGACAACTACCGCCTACGTGATCTGTAGCGTGTCTCATTTTGATTGTGTTCGTATGAAACTATGTCATTTGTAAGTATGTTCATATGTTCGAACTACTGTCTGTTCCTTCATAACTTGTAACAGAGATGGTAGACAGCAGAAGAGAGTTAGCTATCGTCATTAGAAAGACCTGTACCTCTTTAACCTAAGCTTTATCATGTAGAGGAATAGGATTAGCCATTATCATTGGCAGAAGCGATCAAGCTATCGTTATTAGAAAGACTTGTACAATCATCTGATCTTCAGCATGTAAAACTTCAGAAGAAAATTATATCTATTTTTATACTTAGTGTTTTCTACAAGAACCTCACCGAACCATGAGTTTAAAACACTCGTCGTAAAGATAATACCGACTTCGTAAGTGATCTACAAAACCCCAGACACTCCATTGAAGATGGAAGTGCAATACCAACCGACTTAGCGTATAGATTATCGCTAGTCTAACATTACCTCATAGGGCGCCTTATCATACCAAGGCACCAGCCCTAATATATATACATAAATTGTATTTATTATTATTAGTATTATTTTTCCTTTTGGTTTATCAGAGTCATCCAATTCGACTGTGTGGTTTTATAGTGTGGGGTTCGAGGTTGCATCCTGCCTCCTAAGGAGTCCTTCACTTTTCTTATATATGCGCTCTTCTGCATGAGTCCTTGAGCTACTTCATCATCTTGTTTTTCCAGATTCCTTTTCAGGGATCTTGGGGTCGAGCCTAATGTTCCTATGATTATGGGTACACTTTCCACTGGCATATGCCATATCCTTCCTATTTCTATTTTAAGATCGTGATACTTATCCATTTTATCCCTTCTTTCTCTTCAACTCGAGTTCCATTGTATTGCGACATCAATGAATGATACGTTCTTCTGGATTTTGTCAATTAACGTTACGTCAAGTTTATGGCATGTATATCCTATCTGTTCTCATCCACCTATAGTCGCTATAGTCGCAAATGATTTTTGCCTGATCGTTTTCTATCACTCCTTCAGGTTGGTGCTATTACCACTTATTACTGCAAGATAGATGGTGTTTCCTATACAGGCTCCAGTGGAGGCTTTTTGCAACTGAATCATGCCTCTTTTCGTACTGGTTCTGTGTAAGTGCCGGACATTCTCTTGTTATGTGATTTATGGTCTCGTTTTTCATATTGCACTTCCTGTTATGGGTGAGATGTTATTTCCATCTATCGTTCTTGGACATATTAAGTTCTAAGACCTAACCCTCTGCCGCTGTTAGCATTCCTCTGTTTCCTTCTTGAGTTCTCCCCATCTGTAGTCATTGCAATATTTCATCGCTGGTCAGTGCTTTAGTCTGTCTCATGTACTGTCTACTGTCCGTGCGCTGGTTCGTTGTTCCATTCCTCCATTCTGTTTGTCATTCTTCTGTCTCTGTATATTTCTGGGTCTTCGTCTACTCCTATCAGTCCTTCTTCCCATGCACTCCTTAGCCACTCGTTTTCCCAGGTTTTCAGATATTCCCCCCCTCCTCCCCCCAGTGCCCTGCTCTCGATGTTGATGCAGTCCTCAATGCTTAGTAGTCCTTTCCCTCCTTCCTTTCGCGCTATGTATAGTCTGTCCGTATTTGCTCTTGACTGTAGCGCTTTGTGTATTTTCATTTGTTTCGTAGTCTTGTCTATGCTGCGGAGTTCAGCCTTCATCCAATCTACTACTCCTGTGCTGTATGTGATTACTGATGCTGCAAATTTGTTTTATGGCTTTCATCATATTTCTGGCATTGTGTTTTGATTTGAGTATCACCTTAAGTTTCTGCATATAATCTTTCCTGATCTTTTCCTTCATCTCTTGGTGGTTTTATATCCTCTCCTTCTATTATTCCTTAGTACTTTTATCCTGTCCTCATCTATATGTTTGATGCTATTCTCAGCTGGGAGCTTTATCCTTTCAGTCTTTGTCACTTTTTTTTCAACAATAAAATTTCTATATGGTTAGCTGTCCTCATTTCCTCTTTCTTAGGGATATTTTTTCCTAGTCACGTTAAACATTCCGAAGATTTTTGTCACAACATAAAACGTTCAAGTCTTGATGCAGATTCTCTATCCACAAAAGTACCAGTACAGGGTGTTCTACAGTTTTTGAAATTATACTAATAAATGCAATAAAACCTAAAGACATACTGTAGAAGAAGCAAACATAATCTTTTACAGACCCCCTTAAGGCAGGAGAGAGCAGACACCCAACAATAAAATAAAAATCCCTCGACTGGACAGTATTAAGTTGATGACACGGTCTCTTGGAAACTAATCTTTTTGCCTTTACTTACCCAAATCCCTGATTAAACAAAAGCCAGTCCCCAAAGACACAGGAGTATACAAAATCTCATGCCTAGACTACGGCCAATCTTATATCGTTTTACAGGTAAATCACTCCCCCAGAGATTAATACAAATAAAAGGTCAGTTAGGTTTATATTGTATAACAGAGCTCTGCTATTTTCAACCATATAAATAAATATAACCACAGAATAAACTGGAACTTGTTATGTATATTTATAGCAGCGATTGCCAGCAAAAAAGCCAGATGGTGGAATCAACTTTGATTAAATAAAGAAAAGTAATGAATATCCCACCCCAAGGGCTCCTGGGACTCCAGATATCATAGATGAAATCTTCCTCCAACCAAAGTTTAAGAAGAATAAAGAGAAATTATCAACAGGAGTTACCTAGACAACAGCTTACTAGTGGATGGATCTCTTAGTATAAACACTGCTTTTTCTGCAAATTTCTTATTAATTACCTTCCTGAAGAGAGAGGCAGTACAGTCTTTGAAATATAGTATTTTATTTCATATATTTGGCATTTTTATCGGCTCCTATTAGATGGAATTCCGTTTTTAAACAGAAAAAATTTTCCTGGGCACACTCACACACACACTTACCCACACACACTACACACTACACACACACACACACTCACACACACACATACACACACACACCCACACACATATAAATATATATAATATATATATATATATAGATATATATATATATATATATCAAGGGTATTAAGCACCTCATTTATTGTTTTCTTGTCTTAGACGATCGAAATGGTTGTTTCAGGTTGTTTCCCAATGAGGGTCGTCTCACCTCCTGTTTATTGGTAGAAGAGGTGGAGGTAAGGTAACATCTGACAGCTGGTGTCTGACTGCTTCAGTCAGTAAGGTACAAAGACCTGAGCAGGTTATAAGCAGCATGGGGGTTCTGTCAGTCATGTTGGAGTCGTAATGGCAATTTGGTTTATGACTCAGGACATCAATGGTTAAGGGTGGGCCTCAAGATGTTCAGTAGAGCGAGTTTTGTTTTGGGTTGAGCAGCTTCGTCTGCGCTAATGTTGAGGACCACAGCTTCCGAGTTGCAGCTTCGTCTGTGTTCACCTGAAGGGCAGCTTCGTTTGCGTTGTGTCTACAGCTTCGGCTGGGTAAATGTCTTCAGGAGTGTTATCTCTGCAAATTGCCACGGTTTCCTGGGTGTGGAGTGTCCCGCATTTACTGCAGAGGGTTTTGTGCCTAGGTTTTTCTCCAGATTGATACTGTGTTTTCTTGGCATAATTTGTTAACCCTGCTTTTGATTTTTATGGTCCTTTTTTGTTAATTTGTGTCAATAATTGTAACCTTTTTATGTCTTATCTTATTAATTATTTGCTAACTACTCCGTACTGAGGTTACTGTGATAATTGTAATGACATTTTATTGATCCTTTATGTAAAGTAATTATTTTCCCCCTACTTACAAGGAATGTTTATTTTTTGTTCGTGATGTACTGACTCAATCATTGTTTGTTTCTTAAAAACTGTTATGCTGATTGTTTGATATTTGCCTTATCTTGATGACTTCCAGACCAAATTTGTTATGGACGGTTACTATTGCTTAAACTTCTTGCATTGCCACTGATGCTTTAATGTAAATACTGAATTCAAACAATTGATAATATCTATATAATAAATTAGTCTTAAGGTTTGTTGTGTTACTTGGTTTCATCCTCTTTTATCTGTCTCAATTGCTGCTAGATTTTATCAGTCCCGATATTTTTTTTATTTAATTTTTTTTATCAAAGAACCTAATGAACCCATTAGTGGTTCATAACAATATATATATATATATATATATATATATATATATGTATATATATATGTATATATATATATATATACATATATATATATATATATATATATATATATATATATATATATTGTATATATATATATATATATATATATATATATATATATATATATATATATATATATATATATATATATATATATATATATATATATATAATATATATATATATATATATATAATATATATATATATATATATATATATATATATATATATATATATGACGTTGACAACCCTGTCCCTCACCCTTCATCCATTCCATCTCTCTCTCTCTCTCTCTCTCTCTCTCTCTCTCTCTCTCTCTCTCTCTCTCTCTTTCTCAAATGTCCTATAAAGACCAGCTCATTTAAGAGGTTAAGTCAAGGAATGCCAGTGACAAGTATTTGGCCCTATTATGCTAAGCTCTGCAGTTGCAGTTGTACTTTGGATCACCTGGTATGCCACTGGACAACAAAAGCTGCTTTAACTTCACTGTAGCAGTGTCAAATAAGTTCTTCAAAATGATGCTTATTATTTTCTTTTGACTTCTTCTAGAAAACTTTGGACCAAAAAATGTATTTACTTACACATTTAATACCAATAATTCAAAATAATTTTCTTAAATTTTCATGGGACATCTGAGTATTACAGTAAGTTATCACGATTTATTTGTGACCAGATACCTTAGTGAAGGTTGACTGAAAACCAGTAGAAATTATTCCAGTGAGGTATATATGTGTTCTCAACATCATATTGATCTGTTTAAAATCTGTAATCCTTTTATTACATTTACTATATATTAAATGAATTTATTTTACAAATGGTGCTGGCGAAACGTATGATTGCACGTATTTAACTGAGGCGATTCTATATCAGCTTAGTTTAATTCGCTGTATGCACAGCGATCCTTTATGATATCCTTTCATTTATACCGTATGTTCAAACGTGTTCTCCCAAAAAAAACGGACCCAGATTTTTTTATTTATACGTTTTATTAACCAAGGTCTTCTTCGACATGCTGCATGAGTTTATATATCGCATCCAGGAAGTTTTTTTCCGTTGAATCCCTTCTGGGCCAGTTCTCCTCGCCTGTCGAGAAGGACCAATTCCAACAGATGTCCTGATTTTGATGCCAAAACTCGACATCAATCTCGTTCCGTCGCTTCACCTTCTTCCAACCGTCCATTCAAGATATGTAGAGCAGGTTAGTCTTTTGACCTTTCGGCCTTGGGGCCTTACACCCGGCCTTTTCATAGCACTCCAATTTCTCGTTCTCCCTTTCCAAGGACGACAGCAAATGCAGCTTTTTTCCTGGAGCCGGATATTTGATGTGATTGCTACTGAATATCCGATGGATATGGTTTGTGACTTTCCTTTCTATGATGGTGTCTGAATTTTACAAGATAGTCTTACATGCTTTACTTTATCTTATTTTCTGCCATTGTTTATGATTACATGAACGATGCTTTTTATGATTGGCTGGGATATTATGGACATGATTTCAACAATTGCGTATGGTTTTTAAAAAATATTTATTTTTTTTATTATATATGATTTTATGGTGGATAATTTCTATGACTATCTATGTCTATCCTAAAGGTAATTTCAATGGTTATGTCATAATATCCGTAAGTGCCAGTCTCAGGTCACTTCTACCCAATTTTGTTAATGAGAAATAACGGACTAAAGGTAGGCACAATTATGTTGGCTGTCCGTCGAGAGCCAACTATGATGTAAAATATA